>NC_056543.1:31066541-31201541 GCF_910596095.1 Thunnus maccoyii
ATGACCTCAGACTAAGCATACTGAAAAGTGTATGGACAGGGGTGTCAACAAACTTTTGGTGGCCATATAGTCAAGTGACATGTTTAAAAATCTCATATTTTTACAGAGTAGTTAACTAACGGCATGAAACTTTTCAATAAATAAGTGAGCACAACTAAGCAGCAGCAGATCAAGTTAAGTGAAAAGTTGTTTAAGTCCCGGTGTTTGAAGTAAAATCTTTAAATAAAAATTCAGAAAAACTTTTTTGTGGTTAAGGGGAACAGTGATGACACTGACTTGCTGGATATTTTAAATCTGTGATTCCCAAGCTGGGACACACCAGGAGGATCCCAAGATAAGTCTGGGCCGCAAGACAAAGAGGGATAAGATCTTCATTTTCTTCTGATTGTACTTTCTTCCTATGAACACTCCAATTCAGGACTCTGAGAATCCCTCACATGAAACAATGTAGGGAAGAAAAATCTCTCATGTCAGCGTCCACACTGAGGCCTTACAGTGTCATGAGAGACTGAAAGCAGACATTACTTTGTTTTAGGGGTCACAGGCTAAAAATATTGGGACCACTGCTTTGTTTAAAAATCAGGAGAGGTAAAAAACATGTAAAACACATTCAGCGCTGCAGGTTTGTGGAATCACAGTAACAAAGTACCTCCAATGAACACTAGATGGTGTCATACACTCAGTGCTGAAGCAGATGAAGCTCTGAACACAGCTTCACTGAAAAAACCTGCATGTTGTTGCTATGCAGTTCTAGATTATTTTTTTTTCTTTTGATCATTTTAGCCACAATAGCTGTGTGCAGGAATTTAGTGGAATCAACTAATCTTCTGTCATTAATGCAACATAAATATATACATTTGATTAATTCAGTTTCAAATGTCTAGCTTTCATCTTCAAACCTTTTTAGAATAAATATGAGTTCACCTCACTTGACTTTGTGTTGAATGAATGAACCACTGAGATTTCACTTAACTCATTCAATTAAGTTTCTAAAGAAACATTATTAGCACGTTAGCAGACTTCCCAGCATGCATTGTTTGAGTCTAAACTCTCCAGAGAAAACACACTTGATGAAACTTGCTGTGTGTCTTTAATACATGTTAAGATTAGTCATGGTTTCTTTTCATAATAAGGAAAATAATACAAACTATGATGAAGGTTGAGTTTAACAAAGTGAGAGAAGCCTTGTGTGTTATCTTTGTACAGACTGTGATTCAAAGTAACTCCATCAGCAACAACACAGCTGAAAGTTCTTTGTGACAAAATACAATTAGTCTTCAAACTGAAAACATGTAAAGAAAATCTGACTGTAATGTTTGTCTGTGTCACTGAACATGTTGATTCAACTGAATACCTCAGGTTTACTGAACTTGTTATCTCTTTTACTCACTTAGTTTTACATTTTCACGGCTTATGAAGTGTCTTTTGAACTAAATATTTAACCTAAAATTTATGTTTGTAAGTTGAATCAACTGAAAACGCTTTACAGTACAACACTGTTTCTATCTCCTGACTGGTATTAACAGTGTTTTCACTGGGACTATTTCTTTGTTTGAAAGTAGCCCTCTTGAAAACTGTTCACAGTCAAGTCTTTGTTTCTGGGAACAGATGCTGCTTTTGACATTTTTAAAGTCAGTTTTTGATGTTTTGCGCACCACATATTAAATTGTGGCAGATATCTTAACATGTTTTTGTTTTTTTTAATTAAATTAATTTAATGTATTTATTTAGCCATTTATTATTTTGGTGAACTGATCCTTTAATCACAGAACAAGCCTCATACTGCATAACTGTGAAAATTATTCACGTAAACATTTTTCAACAGTGCAGACTGGTTTTTGTAGTTTTTAGATGAGAAACTTACCTGACATCAGTCAGCCTGTCTTCCCGCCCCTCTCACCGGCTTATCTGTAGCCTGTCTGCCCGCGTCATTAGCATAATTATGCAGCCGCACACCGGGAGGTTTCACAGTGAAAACAAACGCCCCTCGGCCCCGCGGAGCAGGCGTACAGGTGAGGGCCCAGCAGAGCTGAGTCGACAGTCAAACATGAGGTCAAACATGTTGCCTGTGGTGCTGGTGGCGGTGTGTTTTCTCGGTGTGTGTGCTCTGTCACATGTGGAGGAGATGAAGAGCCAGGAGCGGTTGTTCCTCAGCTCTCTGGGGCTCTCCGGGCGGCCCCGGCCCGCAGGAAGCCACCAACCCCGGCGACGCGTCCCCTCCCCGCTCTGGAGGATGTTCCGGAGGTCCGAGAACATCCAGGCCCAGGAGAGCGACCCCTGCACGGTGTCTGAGTACGGAGTCCGCGGTAACATCATCCGATACGTACAAGACCAAGGTAGGCACACTGTCACCATGTTTATTGATTTAAAGGCCCAGTAGTCTCCTGAGTCCAGCAATTAGACAGGTTCCTTTTTAAACATATTTTGTAATTTTTAATTATTTATTTCTTTATTTGCTTATCAATCATTTGCTTATCAATCCAGAATATCCCCCAGTCAATAATAGCTGTAAAATCTGGGTGGCCCTCAACTAATATTAATTAGGATTTGACTCAAATAATTGTCATGAATTATGTTTTTAAGGTGCAGCACACATTCATCTCTTAACAACAAATGAAGCATAATTATTTAGATGAACCACAATTAAACATTAGATAAACATCTGTTCCATTGTAGAGCTCATACATGACAACCATAGCTAAATTCATTTCTCACAACATGACAGAGGTTTGTATGTGAAGCTACATCTGTTATACCAAACATATCATTCACTGTTGGTCAAAGTTAAATACAGGGCTGCAACTAACAATTATTCTTATTATGAATTAATCTACCGATTTATTTTCTCATCTAATCATCTTGTCTGTAGAATGTAAGAAAATAGTGAATAATATCCGTTATAGTACCTCACAGCACCAGGTGATGTCTGTAGATGTCTTGTTTTGTCCGACTAACAATCCAAAACCCAAACATTCAGTTAAGCATCACGTACGACAAAGAAAAGCAGTAAATCTTCACATTTGAGAAGCTGAAACCAACTCATTTTTTCTTTTTTGCTTAAAAAATGAACAAAACGTATCAATTATCAAAACAGTTGGCAATTAATTTACTGTAGATGGACTAATCAATTAATTGACTGATCTTTGCAGCTCTAGTTGAATAACTGAAAAAACTGAAATTGCATAATCACTATCATTTCCAGCATCAACGTGCACAGCTTTAAAGAACATTGACAACAGGATACAGTTTTGCTCTAAGTTAGATTTTAGTACTTTTGTAGTTGAATTATTGAAGTATCTTTCATAATTCCTCTGTACTGACAACATTCATCTCAGTTGAGCCAATAACATTCAAATGCTCTAAATGTTATTTTTGTAATTGGCCTCATGGTGGCCAAAGTTCAGTGTGTCTGTACCTGTCTTCAACTCTGGCATGTCATTGGTCCTCGAGAAATCAGGTTTAGTCATAGAAATGAAATACTGACAGGCTGCAGAGTAAATACTATTATTTAATGATCAGTGTTATTCAGTAAGACAGAGTGCAAAGAATCAAAACACATTTCAATTTTTTTGTTTTTTCTCTTTCAAAACCAATAACAAAAGCCTAAAACAAGCCAGTTAAAGGCTCTTTATATGAAGGCGTGAGGGATGTTTGCAATAAATTAAATCAGAAATGTGCTTCAGTAAAACTTAGCTGAAGAGCTAAAAATGCAGACGGTAAAAATACACTCTGCATTTGAGTAAAGTAACATGTGTCTTGTCTCCCTGTTTTTGAAATAAAGAACTTTAAAACCTTTAAAGTTGTGTGACTAAGAGTGAGGTCCTTGTTAAAAGTCTGATGTCCGTGTTGCTGTCGTGCAGGCAGGCTGCTGTCTGGCTGGAGCAGCAGCTGTCAGGCGTGTCTGGAGAAGCAGCTTTTCTTCAACATGTCTGTCCTGCAGCCTGTGGAGCTGCTGTCTCTGGCTCAGCTGGAAGTCAAGTTCCACTGGAATCTCTTCAGCTCTGCAGAGCTCCTGCAGGGGCCCCGGGCCCTCAGTGTGTCTCTGTATAAAGTAATCCGAGCTACACTGAGGGGAGCCAATCCTCAAGCCAACCGCAGACTCCTGCTGTCCCAGTCCGTCCAGCTGCAGCCTGAACCCACCTCCATCACCATGGACCTGACCTCGCTGGCAGAGAGCTGGCGCAAACCGGGACGTAACTACGGTTTGGCTTTAGAGCTGTTGCCTCTCAGTGCAGACCCAGAGGAGCTTCTTCCTTTTCACCCTGGTAACTCTCTCTCATTGGAACCAGCCTTCACCCTGCCTCTGATCCAGGCCTCGCTGGTGGCCGTGTCTCTCAACCCCCACCAGTGTCGCTCCCGACAGAGGAGAAGCACCATCCACCTCCCCGTGACGCCCAGCAACGTTTGCAAGGCTCGCCGCCTCTACATCGACTTCAAAGACGTAGGCTGGCAGGACTGGATCATTGCTCCGCAGGGCTACATGGCCAACTACTGCCACGGCGAGTGCCCGTTCCCTCTCAGCGAGAGCCTGAACGGCACCAACCACGCCATCCTGCAGACCCTGGTTCACTCCCTGGACCCGCACGGCACGCCACAACCCTGCTGCGTCCCCATCCGCCTCTCCCCGATCTCCATGCTCTACTACGACAACAACGACAACGTAGTGCTTCGGCATTACCAGGACATGGTGGTGGATGAGTGTGGGTGTCGATGAGGTTGGTGGACGTTTCAAATATCCACCAGTTCATTTTTAGCTTCTTGGTCCAAGTTTAAGAGTCAAAGTTTTAATGTCACTTATTATTGTTTGTGACGCTGTTTTCAACGTAAGATGAATTTTCTATGTGGTTAATGATTCTAAAGAATGTCAAACTATTTGTATTTGTCTTGTTTCTCAGGGACATTTAGAAATATTTCTTAATGTGAAGGTTGATATTAATAAAATTTGCAATAAAGCCCCACTGAAGGACTGAATTTTTGTGTTTTCTTTATTAATCCATGCTCAAAGTCCAGTTATCTTGTATTTCACATTTGCATTGACTTTAATGGGAGATAACTCTCCCATGTTTCATGTTTTTTATCATTTAACACCTGACTGTTTTTTTGTCTGTATAAGAAGTCATCAAGAAGGTTGGCTGTCATCCAGTGAGTTTGTATTTCCAACATTTTTCATGTAGTTGCTTCCATCAGATAACAGTTTAGTGATGCATAGTATGACAGATAGTATGAATTAAGGTCTTTTTAAAGCACTTTGGTAGCTTGTTGCCATCAATGTGTGAGTGTAGGATAAAAGCATTGCAGTCCAAATACAGTCCAGACCCTCATTCATTGATTGAATTTGGTCATTTTACTATGAGAATCACTTTGACTAATCAATGAATTGTCTAGTTTTATAAAATGTGAGGTAATTGTGCCCATCACAAGTTCTCAGAGCCCGAGGGGCTGTTTGTTCGATCTGACCAACAGTTCAAAACCCAAAGATAAAGACAATGAGACAAAATAGAAAAAAGTATCAAATCCCCACATTTGCAAAGCTGGAATCAGCAACGCCTTGGCTTTTTTGCACAATTTCTATCGATTGACTAATCAATTCATCTATCCATCCATCTATTCAAGACATTATTGTAGCCTGAAGGTAAAACTTGCATCTTGGAAAACATTTTAATTTCAAATGTCTAGTGAAATAAACAGAAAACGGAGTTTCAGAATCCTTAATACATCCTCATGCGAGCATATTTAACATTTAGTAAGTGTTGGAATGTAATGTTCACTGCTTCCTGTGGATTATTGTGTAAAAGTAAAAAAAAAAATACTGCCATTAGTACAGAGTACTGTAGAGTGTCACCAGTGATTTAAATGTTTCACTGACAGAGACCAGCTCCTCTTTTATCTACTAAATGAGAAATTAACTCTCTTATCTCACCTTCCTCCCTGATAGCACCCCACCCCCTACCCCACACAGCCAGACAGACGCTGGGGTTGCCATGACGACGGCTGCTCGTCAAAGCAATTGGGACAGGCTGACAGGTTGTAGTAATTAGTGAGAGAGAGTTTGGGGTGTAAAGGTGGAGGAGAGAAGAGGAGGAAAGTGAGAATGTTCCCTTACCTTTGAAAAAGCTTTCTAGACTGTTCCTTCACAAGTTATGAGAGTATTATTGTTCATTCTTGAAACACTCTAAAACAGAGGTGTCTTAGAGGGGAAACTGTTCCCACACTGTATAACAGCACATACTGTATGTTCTGTATCTGCTTGTTCCAACACTTAATTGAATGTATGTGATGTTTACAGTGACTCAAATATTTAAATCTCAGAAAGGAGGATAAGTTGTTTTTTTTAAATTTCTGCAACACTACATCAAATGGAAATATTGTGGATGCTGCGAGCATCATTTCCTACAAATATCCATAAAACAAACAACTTATTTCAGGATTTTTTATATATTTGGAATCTGAACAACACCTCAGGAACCACTTACTAGAGTTGAGGAGGTTGAATAAAGTGTTGTCTAATGTACACCACAGCTGGCCATTTGGGTGCTCTAAGCAAAAATTGCTTTGTGGTGACTAAAAGTCTGAGCATTTTACTCTTATCTTAGTCAAAGAAATCGGTAACTGTTTGAGAATAATTATAGTCAAAGAAACAAACTGTTGACATTTTAGTCTTTTTTAGCCATCAGATTATATTGAACATTTCAGTCAATTTTATTTCACATAAGATTTTATCTTTTCATTATCTGATGAAAAACACAGGTTGAATGATTAAGAATGCAGCTGTGCAGAAAGTGTCTGACCTGGTGGTATCAATTTAAGGAAAATATCCAGACATGGAACATGTTCAGATTTGCATATTTATTTTGAACCGACACGATTCAACAACAGAGACCCAATATTCTGTTTAAAACTATTATAAAACAAAGAGATACAGACAATAAAACATTTTGAAACCATTTTTGTTTGCCCAAAGTACAAAGTTGTCTTTCTTTTCTGAACAAAGGAAGTAAAAGTAGTCAGCCTAATAGAATTGAGAAGAATACTGTACACACACCAACTGCAATCTGCTGGCATTAAAAAAAATAGATCTGAGGTCATTAATTTGACCCGCTACAGTTTCACATCAGCATCCCTCCGCATTTAACCGACACTTATGACACCCGCACACACACACACACGTTGTTTTCTCTTCTCTGCCCTCGACTCCTGTTGCCTTTTTGGGGCCATTCTTTCTGAAATTGTTGCGTTACCATCAGGCTTGAGTTTGTCAGGCGCAATCAAACAAACCACAGGAAGATCGGGGAGGGGGGGCACCATAATTCGTTTTACTATTTTGAGCAATTATGTATATCTTGTATTGCCTATAATGGTCTAATGATGCCTATTGTAGTTGTGTTACATCTTAAATTTAAATAATTCATCATTACAATTATTATGAGGCTGGTGGTGCCCCCTCCAGCACTTGGTGCCCTACACGCAGCATGTTATGCGCATGTATGTAGTGGCAGCACTGGCACACCATGTAGACATGTGCATACATACAAAAAGTATTGAAAAGTTTATTGGAAAATGTTATGTTTCTGATATATGTTGAAAGCCTAAGAATGAAACAAATGTTGCATTTTTAATAAATTTGGTGCTGACAATGTGCAGGAATTCACTACTTTCCTTTGAAAAAATTTAGAAATAAGCATAACTGCTGGAAAGTAGAGCTACTAGAGTGACCTTTTTTTTTTTTTTTTTTTAAAAGGGGGTAGCCACTCCAGTGTTCAAATATTGCATTTCCATAAAGTTAGGAAACTCACAAGAGCAAGATTTTTTATAAGAACAGAGGAATGGTCAAAATCTGAGCTGTAGAGACTGAGGACTGCAGGCTTTTTGTGCCTTGTATAGGTCAAACTCCAAAAACACAGGATCCTACATTTCCCATAATTCAACCATAAGGCTTTCCATGAACAGTACCCTCTAACCCTGCCTGGTTATTGTTATTATTTTGCCAACATCTCTGATGTAAAACATCACTGAACAGAAACAGGATGAATGAAAGAGAGCGAGTGGAACCACAGAGCCAAATGATCTTTATTAAGCTATACAGTGTCACTCATACTAAAGTCTGAGGACCCTGAGCTTCTTCAACACTCTCAGAAAACAAGGTACAGAGTTGAGCCTTTTGTCACTCAGTCTGGGGCAAAAGATACAAATCATTTAACTTGCTAGCCATGCTAGCGGTGTGGCACTAGCATGTTGGTCGCTTGGCTGGTCCACCACTTTGGTCCCATTTAAACCTGATATTACCATGTGATCTGTATCTAGACAATGACATACAATGGGTCATCAAGAAAAAACATGCCAGCGATTACCGCATTTCCTCTAATAGTGGCCGGGGCCTTTATTTAGCTCAACTGCAGAGGGTACCAGGCCTTTATTGGAAGCAGGCTCATATTAGAGAGAGGCCTTATTTATAATTCCCTCTGTTTGATAAGTGTATTTGCTCATATTTTAGTACCAAACATCCTTGTTTTCTGATTTGCTTCCGTTTTCTCTGTTAAATATCTGTTACTGCATTACTGGTAAACCACTTACTCCGACATGTGGAATAATTCTATAATTCTAGCACTTGAGTTCCACCTGGAACATTTTGGCAGTGCACTACTTAGCAGGTATCATGCTCATGTATGTATGCTTGCTGACTTAGCCAAGTTACCCTGGTTACCCCCATATTTACTAGTTATCCCCATATTTAAACAATATCAAAAATTGTCAAGAATAAAACCTTTCCTGCTGCATTTCTATGACTTGCTCCTGTAAAATACACTGTAGTAACTTCTATAGAAAGGTACAAATCTTACTGTTTGTTTACACAATATACACATTTCTTACACTCTCAACAATTAAAAAACGACATATACACAATAAAAAAAAGAGATCGCAAAGTGTCTACTACTTCTCCTCAAGTCTGCATGTTGATGTGTCCTTGGGCAAGATACTAAACCCCATATTGCTCCCGGAGGCTGTGCCATCGGTGTGTGAGTGTGTGTGTGTGTGTGTGAATGATTAGACTCCTCCTGTTGAGCAGTCACCTTGCATGGCAGCCTCTGCCATCAGTGTATGAATGTGTGTGTAAATGGGTGAATGTTGGTATGTAGTGTAAAGTGCTTTGAGATAGAAGAGTAAAAAGGCGCTATATAAATGCAGCCTATTTACCATTTGTTGCCATAAAAATATGCATCATGTGTTAGCTTTTGTTAGTGTTTTTTTTTTATATCTTGGTTAGTCTGATTGACACATCAATTCTGCTGGTAGGATTTGCTTTTCTATGTAAAATGATGTTGGTAAAGTTGACTGTGTGAAGAATTTTGAAGATGGGGACTCAGTGCTGAACCATGCATCTAACCAGTCATAAAAACTATAATTGAAGTCCCTGGGCTATGTGTAGGATTAGAAATGTTCTGACTTTGGTGTTACCTGGTGGTACTATCCACAATACACAGATCTGAGCCTTGGACAAGGATAAATGGGCTGAGAGCAACACATAGACTGCACCAATTTTCACTTTGATTGCTAGCTAACGTCATCAGAATCATTTGAAAGATGATGCAATGGCAAATAAGATTCTACACATAGTGGTTCTAACTAGCAATGATTCCAGTGATTCAGTCATGATCAAATTGTGATCTATCAGATCATTTTGGATATAAAAACTCTCTTCTAGGGACACAAATTAAGAGGTGTTCTGCAGGGTTTAGACACCTCTTTAAACTTGAACATTAATTAAAAGAATGACTTTAAATTTAATCAAAATCAACAAGTAATGACTTAGTTAACAAAGAGCTAGTTGCTTGAAGAATTAAGGGATTAAGCTATAACGCCAAACAAATTCAGGCATTTCTGCTTGGTGAAGTGCACTGTTCATACTTAAATGGATACACACACACATACTTGTTAAGTCATGCTTTCATTTCCTGGTGTCTCTCTTCCTCCTCCTGCAGTTTCACTCTCCCACATGTGCACAGTCAATGAGAAATGAATAATCAATACCAGTCATGATGGAGCCTGTGGAGCCAGTATGACTCAGCCATCCGGACTGGATGTGGCTTCTTCCGTCCATCTGTATTTCTGTCTGCGTTCCATCTATCCATTCCAATTTTTCCACCAAGGTTTTTTAATCTTGATGCTAAAAATACAATGATAGTTTAAACAACATCGTTCTTCCAAAATCTAGTAGAAACTGTGAAACCAGAGGAGTGGAAGCTGTTATGGCAGCAGATGAATGAACATGGTTTTGGAATGACATGGTCAACAATCACACAGTCCTTCATGTCATAAACATACACAGAAGACTTTGTTAAACAATCTGTAGGGATTTATGTTGAAATGGGTGTTGCTTTGATATTTGTCTACATATCAGTGCAAATGTTTACTTTGACTTGGCTTTAGAGTAATGTTTGGAAATGTTAGAGTATTTTTACAAGCGTGATTTGGTGCTTTTTTCCTGGTAAAGGATCTGAATACTACTGACAGGATATATAACAGGATATGAACCAACAGGGGGCAATGTGGCTTCAGCTGAAGCTCAGAGCTGACCTGGCTGCTGTAACTGTCTTTGTATCTACTGGTGTGATCAGTGTGTGTGTGTGTGTGTGTGTGTGTGTGTGTGTGTGAATACTCTCAGCATGAGGTAGCTGGTTAGCGGTGGATATGTGCTGAGCTGACCACTGCAGAGCCCATCAGCAGTGAATCTCAGTGAGGATTTGGATGTGTGTGTAGGTGTAGTTACCTTGTGAGGCAGCTGGATTCGTGAGATCACAAGATCACGTGAGAATCATCCGGTGCGTCAGGTTATACATGTAGGGCTTAATGTAGAGTTTTGATCAGTTTTTATAGTCATAATGATCAATGGGGTTGATTGACAGGTATTTAAATATACAGACAACACTTAACATGATCATTAATGTTTTCAAGGATGTATTTATAGATGTATATTTTTTGAATATATGTGTTTTTGTGTGTATATTTTAACAAATTATAATACTTTAGATATGCACAAATAATTTTTAAAAGATATGATAAAAATGATAAAAAAGAGACTTAAAGACTTAAAGCTGCTATAATCAATATTTTTGTATGAACACTAGACCACATCACTGCTTGTATCTGAAAGATGTCGACCGTACAGACGAACCCATGTTAACCCACACCTGACTCTGCTGCTGCTCTCAGCTCTACAGAGCTTCATAGCGTCCTTTCTGCTATCAACTTAAAAGTTGACAGTGTCACAGCTTTGTTTCTGCTGCCCCCAAGTGGCCAAAAAATGTACTATTTCAGGTTATAGGATTATACCTTTTTATAAATGTGTATAGGACTATAAGAGTGAAGGCAACATGAATCTATTACGATTTTGAAGAGGAGCATAGATACCCAAGTACAGTTTGTCATGTTTTCAGATGTGTGTTTTTGTGCTATATTGATAACTAGCAGTGTGTGTTAACTAAGCACCAAAATCATTTTAGGCTAGGATACACTTAACATTGTTATGATATGCAGCCTCAGGTGTTAAATAGTGAATCAGTTATATATTGGGTAGTAACATTAGAATTTATGAATTTATGAAGCGGCAACCTCTGGGGCTGTAAAATGAAGCCAATGCGGAAGTGCCAAAAACTGCAGTTCCTTGAAAGGCCACTTGAGGCTCCAAAAGCGAGTCATTCCCCATAGACCCCCATGTTAAAATGCCCAACTTTACAGCAGAATTAAACGTGTTTACAGCCTGGTACAAAAAACGGTTTTGGTCACTATAGCTAATTTCCACTTTCATGACAACAGTACGGGGGGTGAATTTTTTTATAACTCACCCGTTTAAGTTTTATTAAGCCGTAAAGTTATGCATAATGAAGGACATGGCTGCTTTGAATGACAGGTCCGCCAGCCACTAGGTGGCTAGTTTCAGCCATTTGGCCCGCCTCTTTGCCCATTTTTGATTGGCTGGAAGTTAGGCAGCGTCAGGCACTGCCAACATGGCGACAGCCGGAGCGGCTCGCTTTGAGCTTCAAAACCACTCTTCAGAAACCAACGGATGACGTCACGGTTACTACATCCATATTTTTATACAGTCTATAACGAGATCACAAAATCCTAATGTAGAGTTAGGTGTGCCAGTGTTGTTGTAGTTCTCTACAGCTGCTGCTAGATGTAACTTAAGAGCCATATTTACTGCTAGCACCTTTACATAAGTGATAATGAGCAGAGAGGACAGTGAGGAACTTATTCTATCTCAGGCATACACACTCATCGTTCCATTGACCTCCATAGTGAGTACAGTAATACAGTCTGATACGACAAGCACTCTGACTAATGTTCTGTCGCCACACACACACACACACACATACACACTTACACTTCTTGGCACCCATATTTCTAATCCTTTTACAGTCTGTGTCACACTGACACACATTTGGCACACACACTCTGTCATCTAATCAATGATAATGGAATCTGTGTGTATCCTGCCTAGTAACACAAGCCTGTGTGTGTCATGAACATGCTAACCTACCACTTTCGGTTGCACACTTACACATGTTTGCATGTCGGAACATGTACATGCAATCAACAGCACACTGAACCAGATGTTACACAGTAGATCATGTTGTCACTGTGCCAAGAAAATCCCAAAAGAGAATTCATTAGGCTCAAAGCTTCACTAATCAATATTACACTAACAATGAATCAAATAACTGTATGATGTAGAAAGGGTTGCACTCAGTGATGAATCCAACACAGCAGGCAGCTGTTTTCATCAAACATGCTCTGATACACCCACAGTACACTACCTGCTCCGCACCAAACAGCAGACAGACACAGTGAGAGACTAGCTGGTAAAGAAAGTGGAGCATTTAGCAGCTACAGATATTTTTCTAAGGAGTCAGTGGAGATCTAACCAGAGGTAAAAAGAGAGTGAATATTGAACTTACATTCATCAGGTGGACACAGACTCAACTCCAAATGAATGTTGCTTCATGTCTGCTGGACGTGTAAACAGGCAATTCTTTGCTGACACATTGGCCATAACAACTTTATAAAGTAATAATATGTGTTCTGCCCCCAAATGACCAAAAATAATAAATGCAGGACAAGGACATATTCACAATTTTTCAAGTCTATCTTAAAACAATGGTCCTGTTCATACTGGCCATTAGAAGATCCCTTCAAAATGCATTTACAATGTACATGATGGGGACAAAATCCACAGTCCTCCTTTTGTGCAAAATGTATTTCAAAGTTTATCTGAAGCTAATATGAAGCTTCAACCGTCCAAATGAGTCAAATCAAGTAGCTCAACAGGGAAACACTGTCTGAGGGAATTTGATGCTAAAAAGACTGTAAATGTGTCAGATATCCACTTGATATGACTAACTCAGACTGCTGAAGCCTCATATAAGCTTCACATCAACTTTTAAATGCTTTTTTGCACTAAATGACTGCGTGGATATGACGCTGTGGATTTTGGTCCCCATCACTTACATTGAAAGTAGGGATGTCAACGGTTAACCGTTAATTGCTGAGATTATTTTTGACCGGTTAGGCGTGTCAGTCTATAGGTTAATTAGCATACACACTCTACGTGTTCACAACATCAGATTTTTTTTTTTGAATGTAAAACAGAGCACTACGGGTTGTTTGTAGCCTTAATGTTGCTAGGCTAGCGAGTGTCTTAAAGTCTGTTAATAGTGAATGTGTTAGAGTCAGTCAGCCCTGAAAGTGTTTCGTTAGTTCAATTGCAGGAGTTTCTGAAGGCTCATGTAACATGTTTTTCTGCCACAGAGGAAATAAATTCATGACGAGTGAATACAAATCCAAAGTGTCTTCCAAGGTCTCCACCGCAGAAACGGAATATGTCAAGCAGCCAAATACCACTGTCGCAGCTCAAAAAGACAAACAGGCAGTCTTATAAATGCTCACTGCTAGAGGAAATAATTTTTGACCGCTCCCAAGAGCCTGGCAGGAGAGTGTGTCAGTAACATTATGTAACTATACTATTATGTAAGTTATATTCGTGAACATTATTTTTCCAGTTGTTGGAAAAGGGGGGGTCGTCTTATAATCAGGGTCGCCTTATATTCAGGCCAATACGGTACTAGCACTATGCTTTACCACATTTAGGACAAGCACCCGACTGTCATTGAAAGAGCTAGTTTGGTACCTTGAGCCTAAGTACGTCATGCCATCGAGAGCTACTGTGACTAAATGCACTGAAAACACTTTAAGGAGAAGAAGGATGAGCTAAAAGCACAAACAAAAGCTGCGTCACAGCTTTTCTTAAAGATGAACCGGTTAGTTACCAGTTAATGGGTGTCGGTCTATCAAAAGCAAAATTAACCAAAACTGACATCCTGACATCTGAAAGCACATTTGAAGGGGAGAAAAGTTTTGCCAGCTTATTGACTTTCTCCCTAGATTTGGTGATTTATAAGACCCCTTTAGCGACTTTTACCTAAAAAAGCCTAACAACATATACAGCAACTTTTTGGGCAGACCGTAACTCCTCTCCTTGAAGAGAGTCACCAGTATTTCTCAGTGAATGTACACTAATGTGGCTGTCTGGACTGACTGTGTTCAGTGGGTGGGACAGAGCAGCAGCATCTTCAGTGGACCGATCATCAACCAATCACCAGTCCTCATTGTTTGAACTCCTTCTCCTTTGTTTTTATCCTAAAATAGTGAGTTTATTCCAGTGTCTGGATCCTCTCTATTCATGGCACTTCAGTTCCCCAGTCTATTCAACAGTCTGCATAAAAATGATGCAGACTGATATAGCTAATGAAATTTTCACTTTGTTTGACCTTGTTTTCTTAACTTTCATTTTTAAAAACCTTGTATGTGGTTGCGTTATGACGTCATATATGTGCAAAACATAGCTTGTGACGTCATCTAGCGACTTTTCAAACAGGTTTTAGCTAATTTGCACTGAAAATAGTTGCTAACACTGATCTGCACTGTTCTCTCCATTTTTCAGCAAAAGTTGCTCCCAACAACAGCTTTGTGAATGGGTCTTAAGAGGAAAGAACTCTTAACTCTGAACTTTTTGGTGCCATTTAGGAGAACTCCTGGTGGTAAAATAAAATACTCTGTGAACACGGCCCTTGGATGTCAGCATGAGTTGTGGCCAGTGGAGTCCTGTAATGAGGTGACAGCAGGTTCCAGCAGCACACACTTTAACACCTCACATGAACACACACACACAGACAGAGGTGAGACCATTACCCCTGACCCTTCATCCTGCATCTGTGTGTGTGTGTGTGTGTATTCATAGTGGGAATGGACATGGCAACTGTGTTTTATTAACAAACCACACTACTCAGCTCCTGTTTCATGCTGATACAGTTCAACACATTCACATTCATTCTTACACAAATATGATTCTACTGGGCATCTAACATCAGTGTCACTTATTCAGACTCACTAAGATCTTACACGGTCACTGACCCTCTCTGGGTTAATGCGTCCTGCCATATTTATGAAAAACATTTTTGTTCAGTGGAATAGCTCCATGACAGGAAGTGTAAAGTCTGACTTGACCTCCATTTACTTAATTGCTGCAGAATGAATCAGCCCTGTTGATCTCATGCTGCTATTAAATACTTTTGCAACTTGTTAAAAAAATGACGTGAGGTCATTCTGTTGTTCTGAGGTAATTTAGCTTTTTGATGGCTAGTAGGATCTATAGATGCAAGACTGTGAAATGATAGTGTATATGTCGTGTAATGCTTAAAGTGTGTAATCTGCTGGTACAGTATTTACTCCACTGTAGTGCATTTTGTTTTAAATGTATGTTTTGGGGAAAAAGACAGATCTTTCCTGCTACTCCAGGTGATGGACCTGCAATAAGCAAGAATGTTCCATATTTAACAATATGAGCCTCACCACCAGCAAGCTAATAAAATGATTTCATATTTATATTGATATTTTCTCTAAATATCAAATTATTTAGACAGACAGTTGCAAACACTCAAATGGGTCTTTCCAACAGCCAAATAAGTTAGCTGATGGAAGGCAAAACAGAAAACACAAATTCTTCAAAAATCAATTCAAGGTATGTTTTCATACCAGACCATAGCAAAGTTTTAGCAAAATCAATACACAGGCTCATGAAACTTGCTTAAGGTCTGTAATGCATCACGGTGAAATTTAGACTTTTCAGATCAATCTGCAATTTAAAATGATAATATAACTTGGACTGTAATCACTATTTGAGCAAAATCATACACATTTATGTGCTCCAGGCCGGATTGAAATCACTGATCAGCACACGCAATATCAAAATCACAACCTCCCTCGGAGAACTAAATCCCATCTGATTGAGGCTTTAGTCTGTCTGAGTCCGAGGTGATGAAGGGGAGTCGCTGCCAGGAAACCTTTTCACATCTTGCACACACACACACAGCAATAACCTGAACCAGAGGAACAACAGATATAGATGACGGGAAGACCTATATATAGATCTGGTGGCAGTTGAACTTTGTGTGTATGTGTGTGTGTTTGCTGGTTTTTCTCCACTGGGACTCTCAGACCAGCATGAGCAAGCAACCAGTCGGATTTACAGTCGGATTTACAGCATATTGATTAAATTAGCATTCGTTCCACAGCCTGAATATTAACACACACACACACACACAAACACACACATGCACACGCATGCACACAGGCCTATTAGGAATTCACACACACACACACACACACACATACAAGAACAGGCTCACACAATAACCAAGAAAAGATTAATTTCCCCTCAGAGAAAGAAAATTGACTCAACAGAAAAAAATGTCTGTTATGACAACCGAGGCGCATCTGGTTCGTAGGTCAGTGAAAATTGGCAGCAGGTGATGATCACCTGTACACTCCCTGAGGAAGGAAAGGGCGTTTTTTTTTTCTTTTCTCAGAAAAATAAGGGGCTTCCTGGCCCCTCCCTGTAAAATACAGCAGTATGTGTGACTATTACATAAAATTAAATAAGCCTGGTTCTCTGAAGATGTACAGGTTTTGTTTTGACAGAGCAGAGAAATAATGAGCTCACACAGGAATGTCAGGGAATGGATGAGGACAAGTGAGGGAGGACTGCTGAATATGAACATACACTGTACACAATATACTTGACTACAACTCTCTCCTTTACATTATATACAGTGTAGCAATCCATAACCAGTTCTCCCAGTGTAAGTTAAACTACTAAACCACACTCATATAAACTGCTGAACTCTATTAAAAACATCTTGGTTAGATACTGTTGAAACAATCTTATTAACATTCATGAAATACCTTCTTTTACCCACCTAGCAGGGAACTAATGATGTGCTTTAATGAGGCTTTTGGGATCATTTGCAAAACTTCCTTGTTTCCTCTTTAGAGATCAAGATCAAGACATACTTCATTTGTCTTGATGAGGAAATTTGTTATGGACTCCACGCTACAGTTCCAGAATAAATGAACAAATAAATAGCACAGAGCAACAACACGACACACATGACAAAAAACAAGCACACATCATGAAAGAGAACCATTCATTGTAGTCATTTATAGTCAATTCCTTTGGTCTCTTTGCTGCTCTCCTTTTTGACAATTTTCATTCACAAATTTCCTGCCTCTGTCAATTTTACTAAATTTGTTTAAATTCTAAAAACCTAACATATGTCTGTATCTAATGAGCAACCATGTCAACTCTCTTCCCAACATTGTAGACATCAATCATTAACTGAATACGGATCTTTAAAGCTGTGTTCATTGAATTATTTTATTTTATTTTTGGCCACTTGGGGGCAGCAGGACCAGCAACATTACCACTCATTCACCAATCATGGTTGTGTCTACCTGATGAATGTAAGTTTAAAGCCTCATTTGAATGGGATTACTCTCTTTAGGTGATGGTAGGATGATTTTAACATTACCTACGCTGGTCAGCGATTTTAATTGAGTCTGGAGCTCGTATGTGGGTAATTTTTCACCCCCCACCTCAGTAATAATTACAGCTGAAATTACCTACTGTTCTTCAGCTGGTCCTCATGTAATTAAAATCCCATTTGGAGCAACTTCCTTATATCTTCAGCTGGATCTGATAGATGGAAACATGCTAATACCAACATGTAGGCCTGTTTGGGAACCAGTATGATGTCAAAACATACGACCATTAGGAGAGCAGGACCCCATACAAGCTCATTAAATGGACCACTTGCACCCCCACGCCTGTAATGTTAATCGCTTCTGAATGGGGTTAAAAGTCTCCTTTCAGCTCTGGTTTGGTCTCCACCAACTCCTGAGAAAAAGATCTAGCTTTTTAGCTGCTAGATATTCCACTTTCCCCACCAGCTAGTCACTAGCTTGTGTTTGGTGCTGAGCAGGTAGATACAGTTGGTTTATCAGAGATTGTTTGCTGAGGCTGTGCCATAAAAACAAAACTATGAGCTAAAAGACTCTACAAAGCTCCATTTAGATGAGGGGAACTTTAGAGCCAGATCCTTTTGGGTTTGTCACTATGAACAACCCCTTCCACATAGCACATATTCATTTGATCCATTGATCCATATTTGATCCCTATAAAAATGCTGATTAGTGCATGTTTAAATATCACTGCAAACCAGACATTTTGCCTTTCAAGTATTTTGCATCCCTCCATCTCCCCCAACTCCACTTTCAGCCAATAAGGTTCTATCATCAGAGTCCAGACCAGAAGATTCTGCAGCTCCTCTATCTTGATGGGCTTGTGAAAAATGTGAAGTTGCTCATTTAATTTTATATTTCCAAGAATATGTGGCTGAGGATATTTAATATGAAAAAACATAGTCTTCCTCAATTAATATTGAGGATCCAATAAAGCACTCCAACATTTTTGTGTATGCGTGTGTGTGTGTGTGTGTGCACGCATCAAATCTTGTACTAATCTTATCTTGTGCACAGGATTAAGACGGGGTTATCAAACTGGACTTTTCATTTCACATCCGTATATCAGGTAGTTCCAACCAAGCAATCTGATTGGTCAACTAAACATTTAGAATGTGATCGAATCAGCATGATGTCATGCTAACAACAACAGTTGCTTCTGGGTAGACAACTGGCAGTTGATTTGAGTTGCGGAGATATGTGAAATTGGCCAACCTGTATATTTCTGTTGTTATTTTCAGCCATAAATGTAACGTTTGAATATATATAATTAAACATGGTGGTCCAACCTATCTGATGTTTCTGCTGTGCTTATTTTATGTACTGTGTTGCTTTGCTAGTGTCTTTTGTTTGTTTTGTTTTGTGGGGATCAGTGGTAAAACCCAGAGCAGACTTTGATGTTTGGTGTCTTTTTTTTGTGAATCTGGATTGAACTGAACTGATTTGGGGTCGTGGGAAAAACAAAACTGATCCTTTACCGAGTGGATTGAACTCTAGCTAAATCTGTCCATGGACATTTATTTTTTTTCAGCAGATATCTTAGTTAGAAGATTGAGCGAGCAAAGCAGTTGTGTGTATGTGTGGTATTTATTCTGTTTGGGAAATCCCACGATCTCTAGAAAGCATTAGCTCAAGTTGGCTCGTTGACTCAACAGGGACTAGAAATCATCTCTGTTGCTAGGTCGCTACTAAGGGTCGGCCTACTCGCTGGAGTAATAAACTAGGTTTCATCACATAGGAGTCTACAGACGTAACCGATGCGTACTGAGTGAATTTCCCCACAATATGAATACATTTTGTGTATATCTATTATTTTGTTGGTAACTGTTATATAATTGCTATATTACATTCAAGGGTGTGCTTTACCATCATTGTTGGCACTTCAATGATGCGTACGAATGCTTGCGCCTTGTTCCTGACCGCATCACTGTCTGCCAACAATGATGGTAAAGGACACCTCTCGTGTAATATTGCTTAATATAATCCCTGCACATGTCATTACATATATTTAATGGACTTTCATTCAACCTCCACTGTTCCATAATAAAATTATTTATGCACGTCACATTTAAATTTGCTCTTAGCACCTTCATATATTTCATACACTTCATTTCTTTGTCCATAGCACAGTCCATATTTTCTTTGTACAATCAATATTTAATTTCAAGTTTTATATCCTATTTCAAAACTATTACTATTCCATTCTGTAAACAGATTTTAAAATTTCAATTCAATTTTAATATTACTTTGTTTATTTCATTATTATTTTTATTACTGCATTACTTTTGTCCATTTTATTCTTCTGTGTTGCGTTTTTGCGAGCAAATGCCAAGACACATTCTTTATATGCTTGTATTGGCTAATAAAACAGATTCTGACTGAATGGGCTATGTCATTCTGACATAAAATCCCAAAACCATGAATCATAAAGATACAAAAAAAAAATCTCCAGTGCTGTGTAAATAGTAGCCTATGCATGCGTCAGTATTTGACAACATGGGAATGAGAGCGGGTTAGTCTTTTCAGCTCTAACCCTAACCCTAACCCTAACCCAAGCCCTTCAGTCCTTCCTCCAAGCCCGTAGTAATGCCCTAGATTGTCAGCAGTATAGTACCTTTCAATGTTAAAATATATAATCCAGCTCAAATCTTAACCAATTACATCTGTGATTTATTATTGAACTATTAATGAAATATTGAGCACAATGTGCTGTCTCACCATCACATTCACAGCCCCCAGAGTGCAGAAGAGAGGGCCAGGCTGTACGGTGCTCACACTCAAGGTCAGCATTAGAGCAGCACAGTGCTGCTGAAATGTCAGGATGATTTTCATCTCATCCACATTAACTATAATGAAATTATCATCATCAGTTGTAGAAATCCAAGATGACATCAAATAAGTAAAGAATTGCAGAACAGAGAACTAATAGATTTTTAATATCTTATAATACTGCACATATATCACCAAGTGTGATTTTAGTTTTCAAATAGTTATTGTGTGTAAAATTGCTGCAGTGAACACGACTTCTTCACCACCTACACTCATATATGGCCTCTGTAAATTAGAGAAACACCTGTATGCTGGTTTTTGGGGTAAATATAAATGAATACAGTGTTTATTGTATTATAGATATTGAATGTGTTGTCTCATCAGTCATGTATGTGCCTATATACAGTAGATGCTTAACAAATACCACGCAGTGAGCTTCGGTGACCATGTACCTCCACTAATCCATACCCTGACAGTGTGCAGCAATGCACTTTTTGGCATCTACCTCCATGTCTGATCACTTTGTTTAATTGCGGAAATTGTTTCATTTGTCACACCAACTGCATTAATAGCTGCTGCAGCTGTCAGCCTCTCACACTTCCTTCTGTTACTGCTGCCGTTCTCCACAAGAACAACATATACATCAGTATTCATGAGGGCTTTTGCATTGACTATTTATTATTAACTAGTGCAGTGTCCATTAAAAACATGCCTGTTTAGAACAGGCTGATTTCTCAATACCCAGAGAACAATGCCTGTCCCCTAAATGCCTCTCATACAGACTATCAGTAGATGCTACAATTTACCGATGCTCCCTAAATGCCTCACACGCAGAATATCCGGAGACTACAATTTTGAGTTGAGCTGAAGTTGATCAGATAAACTGTGGTGCCTGTTCAAAACGTGCCTGAGACATCCTGCACTATGTCTTGAATGTACATGCCACACAGTTCAATAGTAGAGCTTAAGTCTCTTAAACTTTTTCAAGTTATTAACACTACAGATGTTGACATTGCACTTGATTCCCCGTCAATCCACCTGCTAGGTAGGAAGTAGATCGGATGAACGGTTCTCAAGATATGCGAAGGACAAACATACAGACAGACAGACAAAGATTCCTTGCTTTATATAGAGAGATTTTGGAAGTGAAAGGGGTGGGATATGAGGTTTGTCCACACGCACACATTTTCAAGTTGATTGTGATTTATAAAGGGAAATATACATGCATTCATGCATGCACAGTTTTATAAATCTGATTAGTTTTTGGTGCATGCCATTTTTTGCTTTTGTATGCATGTATACTTTTGGTATGGATCCTATGCACTGTTATATAAATGAGGCCCTTGTTCCCTTGATTTCCCTCCCTTCTACAAAAGATAAGAAAATTCAACCCTTCACCATAAATTAAATCCTGCTATGCTCTCGTCATGCTGAATGCAGACTAATGATTAGAACTTCACTGGCTGCACAGGTGGGACTTACACCACTGAGACACTTTATCAGCAGGCAAAGCGTAATAACATTTTCAGGGTTATTTTTCTGGTATCTGCCAAGGCAACAGCAAATTTCAACCTGTCTATCCTGAAATCAGTTATCTCTGACCATCTGCTTCTCCTGGCAGGTTAAAAGCAAACAATCAAACTAAACATGATTGTTTGTGAAACCTGAGAAACCATGTGCCACTGAGGGCTAGTGAGTTCAGAGAACAGCAGAGCTTCAACCAGAGAGGATGGAAATAAGCAGATGTCTCACCTTGACTGAGGTTCAAATGCTTCCACACTTTTGTTGGAGCCTTTGTATTGAAATCACATCTCTTGTTGTACACACGTTTCTCCAATTTAGTCTGTTCACTGTTTGACAAACCAGGGAGTGTAACAGATCCCAGACAGCAGCAAAGACAGTAAGGTGAGAAACAAATTATAACCGTGTGTTCAGACAGGATGCAAAGCAAATTGGGGTGGCACAGTGGAATTCAAAGTCAATAGTAAGGGAACAGACACAGAGTTGGCTTCATCAATGGACAAGAGAATAGAAATAATAAGAGAAATACGAGAGGAGGTGAAAGAGAATAAAGTTATTGTTAAAACCAGAGATTGGTCGGAGTCTGAGTTGTCTCACAAAAACATGTACTTACACAGCAAATTCACTGGAGTCAAAATTCTAGTGTTAGGCTATTTTAGAATGAAGTTATGGGGTTCTGGTGCTGGTTCTGAGGAATTAACTCTGTACCAGTGAGAGAACCTGAGATGTCATTCACTCAGCTACAAGCAGGCTGCAGACACAGCAACTGAAAACCCTCCTTCTTATTTCTGGTGACTTTAATCATGCCTCTCCATCCTCCACTCCACTCACATTCACTCAATATGTTACATGCCACACCAGAGACAATAAAATACTGAATTTATTTTATGCCAACACCAAGGAAGCATATAACTCATCACCTCTCCCTCCTCTAAGAAGATCTGATCACAACCTGGTACACTTCCTGCCTGTGTACAAACCTCATGCACAGGCAGCCAGCTGTCACTCACACATTGAAAAGATGGTCCGACGAGCCTGATGAGGCTTTGAAGGACTGTTTTGATTCAACTATGTGGGGAGTTTTTTGTGATGCTCATGGGGAGGACATTGATAGTCTCACACACTGTATAACGGACTATATCAACTTCTGTGTGGAGAATGCCATACCCACCAGGACTCTACAGTGTTTTTCCAACAACCAACCTTGGATTACTCCTGACATAAAGGCTCTCCTCAAGGAGAAAGGAGGGCCTTTATGTCAGGAAATAAGGAGGAGCTGAAGAATGTGCAGAGGGAGCTGAGGTGGAGGATCAGGGAGGGAAAAAAACAGCTACAGGAGGATAATGGAGGATCAGTTGCAGTCGAACAATGTCAGCGAAGTCTGAAGGGGTCTTAAAACCATCTCTGGTTACAAGGAACCCAACTCCCAGTCTGTGAGGGACTGTCCCTCACAACAAACCAGGTGAGAAAGAACTCAGGAGGATCAAGGCAAGAAAGGCTGCGAGTCTGGATGGCATCAGCTCAAGGCTTCCCAAGTCCTGTGCAGACCAGCTGTGAGGGATAGTTTTCAACCTGAGCCTTAAGCTGGGGAGAGTGCCACAGCTGTGGAAATATCCTTCGTAGTACCAGTGCCAAAGACCCCACACCAGAAGGACCTCAACAGCTACAGACATTGTAGCACTGACATCACACCTGATGAAGACTGGAGATGCTGGTCCTTATCCATCTTTGCCTCCTGGTGAGCCCATCAATGGACCCTCTACAGTTTACCTATCAACCTGGCATTGGGGGTGGATGACTCTGTCCTCTACCTCCTACATAGATCCCTCTCTCACCTGGAAAGGCTGGGAGCACTGTGTACATTCATGTTTTTTGAGTTTTCCAGTGCCTTCAATACCATACAGTCCACACTTCTGAGGGACAAGTTAGAGTGCACAGGGGTGGACCACCACCTCACAACATGGATCCTCCTGGACTACCTCACCAACTGACCACAGTATGTGAGGATATGGGACTGTGATTCCGACATGGTTGTCTGCAGCACAGGGGCCCCGCAGGGAATAGTTCTGGCTCCCTTCCTCTTTACCCTCTACACTGCAGACTTCACGCACAACTCGGTTATTTGCCACCTACAAAAGTTCTCTGATGACTCTGCAATTGTCGGCCTTGTCACAGACGGGGACAACATGGAATACAGAGAACTGACCCAGGGCTTTGTGGATTGGTGCCAGCGGAACCACCTCCAGATCAATGCAGGGAAAACCAAAGAGCTGATGGTGGACTTCGCGGGTGCAAACACTCTCCTCCTGTACCAGTGAACATCCAGGGAATGGACATTGAGATGGTGAAGTTTTACAACTACTTGGGTGTTCACCTGAATAATACACAGGACTGGACAGACAACACAAATGCACTGTATAAGAAAGGACAGAGCAAATTCTATCTGCTGAGGAGACACAGGTCTTTTGGAATGCAGGGGCACTCCCGACTATGTGGTGGCATCATCCATCTTCTATGGAGTGGTTTGCTGGGGCAGCAGCATCTCCACTGCTGACAGGGAGAGACTTAACATACTGGTTAAGAATGTGTCCTTTCAAGTTTGGATTTACTTGCTCATCATTAGCATTATGCTATAATGATGACTGAAACTAGATTACTGCTCCTGGTCTAAATCAGAACTGCTTACCATAACTCTGGAAAGGAGAAATATTTACATTTGCCTTTTTTATGTGTATGCTATCAGAATTACTCAAATTTGTACTGACCCCCATGTAACTCTGGAGAGGATCCTTTCGATCCAAAGAATAACCCATTAAATTTTGATAGACACAGAGCCAAATCCAGACCATAATGTTTGGCCTTGTTAGAGGTATACATTGTAGTAAATGCCACTCTAATTCATTGTTGTCATCTGTGTGGCTGATAAAACAGATCCTGCTGACAAAACCTGGAGGGAGAAGATTTGATTGTAAAGATGAGCAGAACTGTGTGAAATAGGACAGCTTGCCCCAGTGATTAGGCAGTCACAGCCATGTATTGGTACTTTTCTTTTTTTCATTTTAAATAAATTCCCATGCTGAATGATTACTAAAATTAAGGAAGGTAGTCAGAGATGTGTGGATTTGGGGCTGAATTACCAGTAGTTTGTTACTAGTCACCTTGTTGGATTGTGAAAGGACATCAGCAGTTGAGACTGGAGAAAAAAACACCAATGACATTGTTGGTCTGAGCCCTGCAGTAGACTCATATTACTGTAGTAATGTGATAATTGTCCCATCCCTATGAAGTGATATCAGGTTCTTGGGTAAGTGAGCAAACAACAATTTTTATTTTTTTTCTCTGCAGGAGAATCCCAAAGCAAATTACTGAAGATGAATATGCATGAGGAATATTCACATTGTTCCCTGCATTAAAAGACCCCCTCTCCAGAAAAGGATATGGAAGTTGTGTATTTACCTTAATCGCATATTTGTTTTTAAAATTAATTTTTGCATTTAGAAATTATGGTGTCAAGATTACTTGGTGATGCACTTGACACTGTACAGGGCCTCTTTGATTATTAATGCTCAAATGCATTCAGTTGCCAGTTTATTAGGTCCACCTAGATAAAATGTCTGTTTCGGAATCACCCTAAATTTTGATTCTTCTGATTCTAAATTCTGACTATTTTGATTCCTGACTTTTATTTATTCTATGAACAAATTGTTAAAAGGGGGTTACTGCTATTTGCTGATTATTGAATTTGTTGAAGTTGAATTTGGATTATGCCTCTGTCTTTGCTAAGGAACACTTAGCAAAATGCTGGATTTCTGGCTTGGCTGCTCAAGACAATTCAGAGAAAGACGAAACTTGTGTCCCAGGAACCAAAAACACAAACCGCAGGAGGAGGTCGTCCAAGACAGGAAAGGGAAGTGTCTGTGATTGGTGGTCAGCTAGATGAAGAGCCTTGTAAAGAAGTCATATCCGTGATGAACCACACTAGTGACAGAGAAATCATCCTGCAGAAGATGAAGGAGACCTTTGAGTATAGACAGCGCCTCATCAACAACCCCAATGAATCACACACTGTACTCTCTGTGTTTCCAAGGCTGCTGGATACTAAAGGGCTGGTCAGTATTAGCGTCCATTTCTGTTACCACAATTCATAGCTAAAAGCTTATCATTTGATTGTCAGATCATGTACAGTATATTGAACTAAAAACATAATTTTCTCCGCATTGCTGCAGATACTTCAAGATTTTAGCCACCCCTTTGGACCAGAAATAGCCACCAAACTGTTGGAGAAGTGGCATACTTCCTATAAAAGAAAGGTGATCAGAGAAGCAAAGAGCCTTACTTCCGCACCAATACTCCAGAGTTTGCTGAAGTCTGCTAGAAATCATTACAATGATGAATCCTCTGAGGGTCATCCAGGTATTCAGTTAAAGGCCACATTAAATCATTTTGAATTTGTCAGGTCACACACAGTACTTATAATGGAACTTAATACAGCTCAGAAAACCTGAAGAGGTTGCAGTAACCACCTACTGTAGGTTAAGTTGAAGTTTGAAAAGGGAACATAGTTGTGATCAAAATAAAGCCAATGCCTTTTTTGCTTCCTACAGAGTTGGACAGTGATATGGCATCTTTCTTACTGCTCTTGCATATACTTCCACCTCAGCCCATGAAAAAGACACTGAAGATCAGCACATCTCAGGCCATGGGCCACCTAGTTGTGTTTCACAAGGTATGTACTGGACCACAGTATGTGCTTTAAGTGGGGAACGTAGGTCAGACTAAAAGAACACAATGTGATGTATTGTATGAATACCCAGAGAACCAGAAGGGGCATCAGGGATTCTGGGACCAGCAAGCAGACCATCAGTGCACACATACATCACATACATTGTGATGTATAAGAAACTCATCCCCTGCCAGGGAACCACTTCATTGGCAGCCTTTGAGGAACTCTTTAAAGTGCACTTTGTTTTCAGTGTAAGCTACGACAATGCTCCATTCCTTCAGACAACAGTCTACAATATCGATGTCGACACCACTAAAGAATGTCCAAAGGTAAAAGAATTAAGAGCCAAGTTCTTGAACAATGCATAGGTGTCACATTTGTAGATCATTGCATGATGCACCTAGTGCAGAACCTTAACTTTTTGCATGGATTATATCCTGGCAAAAAATGTTTTCCTTTTTGTGCTCAGTCTACATCATTTGTGTTGACACAACAAAAGAAAGCTTAAAGGCAAAAGTGTTAAAGCCACGTTCATGAATAAGAGCTCAGAGCCAAGTTCTTGAACCATAGGTGTCACATTTGTAGATCGTGGCATGATGCACCTAGTGCATGAATTCAACACCTGAAGTTTTTGCAGGGATTATATGCTCGCAAAAATTTTGTTCTTTTTTGTGCTCAAGAAGGATGTTCATTGCAGTTCAAATATTTTTCACATTTTCAAAAGCATTTAAATAGTTGTCATAGCACTGTTAACATTGGCCCAAGCAATGATGTTAATAGGCAAACACCACATCAGTCAGACTTAAGTGAGCAGATCTCACAAGAGGATGCCTCTGATATGGTCCTAGATGGGATAAATCAACCCTCTACATCTCATATGTCAAAAGACCAGGTAAAAGAAATGTGTGCTTCGATTTTAACAAAATTACAGGGGAGTGGTGTTGCCAACAGTGTCGTATTATCTGTTGTAGAAACCATGGACGAGTATATCAGTGAAGTTCATGAAAATCTTAAAGAACAAGTGTTAAAGTGCAGTGCCTGTTGAGAATCTCAGTAGAAGTGATTTGAGTATCGTAGTGGTCGAGAAGTGGAATAAAGAACGAGGAGGTCAGAGATGTAGCTGGGGGCAAGATTCTGCCCTTCTGAATTTTACAGGAAACCAGTGGAGGGAAGCACGAACAGAGGTAATGTGGGACCTATGGCTGGTTCTGGTTATAAGTCTGGCTGCTGCATTTTGGACTAACTGTAATTGTTTTAGAGCTGACTGATTGAGGCACATATAGAGGGAGTTACAATAGTCTAGCTGGGAGAAAATGAATGGGTGGATAAATCGTTCAAGATCAGTAGAGGACAATATAGGTCTTATTTTCACAATATTTAAATGAAGGAAACAGAACTGGACAAACTTATTAACATAATGGTCAAATGTCGTATACTGGTTGAAGATGATATCAAGATTCTTAGCAGTAGATTTAATGTTTTGGTAAAGTGGACGAATAAATTGAGTAGCCGCAGTGGCAAATTTATCAGTTATTATCAATTTAATATGAATGAAACTATGCTATGCAACCTATCAAGTAAGATGGCATGATCGAAAGTATTGAAGGCAGCAGTTAAATCAAGTAGGATGAAAATGGAATATTTACCTTTGTCATGAGAATATCATTAGTTACTCTTAATAATGCTGTCTCAGTAATGTGCTTGTGACGAAAGCCGGATTGAAATTTATCAAAGATTTTATAATCCTCTCTAGATTGGGGATTGGTCCATAATTCTCTAACTGGGCTGGGTTTAGAGAGGTTTTTTTTAAGGAGAGGCTGGACATTGGTGATTTTAAAATAATCAGGTACAGACCCAGAAGAAATGAGAGAGTAATTAATGATGGAGAGCAGACTGGGACCTACTACAGGAGGGACAGATTCAAGAAATTTAGTGAGGATCATATCACATGAGCTAGAGGAGGGATGCATGTGGGCTACAGTGTTTAAAAGGGACTGGAGGGAAATAGGAGAAAATTCAGACAGTAAAATTGGACAGCTGAATGGAGCGGATGGTTACACTGTAGGTGTGATCTTGCCAACAAAGAAAGATAAGAAGTTTTCACAGTCAGTAGAAGAAGAGGCAGGAATGGCAGGAAGAGAGGGATTTACAAGCTTGTTGATAGTGCTAAACAGAAACCTTGGGTTATTTCTAATTAAGTCAGAAAAGTAAGCCATTCGCTCATCTTAAATAGTTTGATTCACTTCAAGCAATAACTCCTTCAAATGGAGATGATGACCTTCAAGATTAGTTTTTTTCCATCTATGTTCTGCCTTCCTATATTCATTCTTTGCTGTCTGATACTGTCATTGATCCAGGGAGTTGTGTTAATAACTGGGACAGACCTAGAAATGAATGGAGCAGAAAAATCAAGAGCTGATGTAAATCATTAAACTAACTAATAAAATCATTAATATTAGTGAAGTGAGGAGGTCAATTGATCAGACAAGAGAAATAGCTCAAAAACTGTTGCAGTAGATAGTAAATGTACATCAAAGATAATACATTTATGGTCAGACACAAACTTAATCTTATTCAAGGAGTTAAGAGGCAGATTTGTAAAGAATTATTAACTTCAAACCACACCACATTTCAACTGATCATTTTAACCCAAACCATCTTTCCCTAATCCTAACCAAGTGGTTTTTGTGCCTAAACCTAACCAGACCTGAACCACAGTGTTGTTACACCATAAAACGAAACAAGAATATTTTGACGCAGCTCACAAGAGTTTCACAAATCTAGGGTTACCATCTAGACACTACTGGAACTCGGTGGGGCCAGTGGGAGAAGCACTACTGCGTATATTCAGTGGGCTGCTTAGGCTACCCCCGAAAGTAAACCCATATGCACCAGAGGAGCTATTGTTATTGGACTGAATAGGCACCATCTTTGGGTCTGGTATCCAGATCTACATCCATGGAAGGCATTTCAGGGGGGTGTGATTCGGCCTCTTAACCCGACCGACAGTCCCCCGCCGCTGAGCCGAGTAAACCCAGAAGCCATGATGGAGGTAAAGTAGACGAAACCAGCTGGTAATTAGCAGCTACAGCCATAACCATGGCACTTTCAGAGCAATGCAGGTTGGTAATGCAGCAGCCTGGGAAGGTTGGGGTCGCATGTTAGATTAGGTTGGGGTTGGGATGTGTGTATGTGCTGGAAGCATTAGCAATTCGCAGGATAATATTAGCATTAGCGATTTCATTGTCTCACCAGCACTTTAAACAACACGCCCACACCAACACAGCCTCTTGCATTGTTTTACACCGGACTGTTTTCAGTCTGAATGTAGCTGAAGAGTACCTGAACATTGCTGAAAAACAAGAACAAGTCAAAAAATATAGAATATAGAATACAATGAGAACTATATAAGAGCACTTGCCAGCCAATCAGAAACAATTATTTGCTGTGGGCGTGATATAAACTTGTCAGTGTTATGTGGAGTTTAATATGTCTTAATCATTTGTTAGCAGGGAACATTAATCAGAGCTTTTGAGCAGTTATAGTGTTCATCATTTTTAGGGTTATGTGAGTGTGTGTCTGTGACCTTTTTGTTTTGTTTTTTTTAGTGTAATTTAAATATCATTAACATATTCAATTCATATTCATATAGGCCTATTATCTATATTTATGTATTCAACATCTTTGCCTTTTTACTTGAAGTGCATCTCATATCTTAATGTGCACGTTGTAATGAAACTGTATCCCCTCCTCTGCCTCCCTCCTCCTTTTACAGCTTTCCTCACCGCTGCAAGATGTAACATAATGCAGTTATCACCATGGAGATCACTCGGAGATGGACTCTCTGGACAATGTCAAGAGTCCCTAAGTCTCTCTTTCTCTCTCTCTCTCTCTCTGTGAAGATTTGATTCCAGGCTTGAGAGCTGCTGAGAGCCAAAGCAGATGGATGAATCCTAAATGCCCACACTAGAATACAGACTTTGGAAAGTCAAATTCAAGGGCAGGATTTTCAACATTATGAAATTATGAAACATTGGCTCAGCAGTTTTGTTTGTTTGTTCTTTAAGAAACCTTTAACACTGTAGGCCATAAAATATTATTCTATCACTTTAAAGGATGCAGAAATTCACTGGCTGATAAGACCTGAACAAGAAACACAACAGGATAGATTTTTTTTTTGACTAACATTATTTTTGGACCAACAGCAAACTGTCCTGACACTGTTTGTTTCTGTAGAGTCCAGAAAGGCAGAAGCTTCAGCAAATGTTTTATATTCATGTTTTATACAGTTTTTCTCTGATTCAAAAAGACTAGAAAAATAAAAGACAGTAAAAGACAAACAACTATGGTCTGCTACTTTTTTAAAGTTTACTGGGAATCCACATTAAAAATGAAACTTTAGTGGTGCATGAGTGCTCCATTGAACTCCAACCTTTGTTACAGCAGCTGGTCAGACTGTCTTCACCAGGCTGACTGACAGCAGATATTTCCTGAACTAAAATAGTTTTGATGTAGGTTCCAGAGGGAGAAATCAGCATTTTTTTTTATTTTACTGATTCATTGATTTTATTTCCTTGCTTGCTAAACCGTGAAACCAGCAAGCTCAAAACAACACTGGGATATCTTTAATAATTTCACAATGTATTAGCAATTGTCTGGAGATAATGGAGTCAGTGTGGATTGATGCATTTGAGAAAATGGAAGCTTATCTGTTCCGTGAATCAGGGGCTTCAACACTGGTGCTTTCAAGTTTTCCATTCAAGTCCTGTGGGGACTTAGCAGCTAATGACAGGAGCCCCACTGGACATCATGTGACATCATGCACACTGTTTTCTTACCATGCTATCATCAGTGCGCACAAAAATAAAAGATACAGAGGATTTTCTTTCGTAAGTGATAACCCTCTCTAAGGTGTCTTGGCATATATGATTTTGTGAATGCCTCTAATCCTTCTGTTGTGTTCTTTACCTTAAGTTGCATGGGCCATTTGCTTTGTCTTGATTGTTACAGCTCCCTTTTATAGTCTACTGTAATAAAGTATGATTAAATTAAAGTCTATTAATGGTACTCTATGAGATAATAGAGCCGAGAGGGCGGGTTGAAACAGCTGTGAGCATGCTCTCGTAGCTCGGGGAGAACAGAGATGGAGACAGAGATTGAAAGAGAGAGGAGAATGAGAAGGAAATAAGGTCCAGTGCGTCCTAGAATAGAAAAAGAAAATCCATTTATTCTGAGAGGCCTGCAGGGCTGGAGGTAGCAGGAGTCCACTGTTACTCTACTACACGCACGCACACACACACACACACACACACAAACATAGACCTCTCATCCTAGTGGAGAAAATTAATTCTTTTCCTCCCCCCCCATCCCCACCCCCCTGCCCCCCTTTAGATTTTTGCCTCTGTCAGCACAACCACCATAACTCCAACCTGGGCAAATATCCCATATCCCTTATCACACACACACGCACACACACACACGGTCACCTGCCTGAGGGGTTGTGATGCTCTTTCACTCTTTGCAGGGGTCTCTGTTTCCTGTCTGCCCGGCCACAGAGGATAGGAGGCCATCAATAATCCTGAGGAGAGGAGATGAGACTAAGTGGAAAAAAGAGGAGAAGAACTGAGAAGAGGAAAGGAGAGAGGAAACAAGGGAAGGAGAGGAGAGAAAGTAGGAAAGAGGAAATGAGGAAATGAGAAAAAGAGAGGAGAGAGGTGTAGTGAAGCAGATGTAACTTTGGGCATTTCTCTGATCCAGGTGCTGCTTATTGGCAGGTGAACAGCAAACATGGACCACAACATGTATACACACACACACACACACACACACACACACACACACACACACACACACAAAGGAATAAATAAGGAGAACAGATTTTTTTTTGTCCTCCTCTTCATTACGCTCCTTGCTGAGTTGATTCTCCATCCCCCCTTCTCTCCATATTACCTCAAATCCTCTTCTCCTCTGCTCCCCTCTGTTCCATCTGCTTCTCTTGCCCAAACTAAATCTTTCTTCCACTTGCCTCCTCTCCCTCCTTCTCCTATCCACCTATCCTTCTGTTCCTGTCAACCTATTTCCTTCTCTAATCCGCCAACCTTCAAACCACCTCTGCACCTCCCTCTAAAGGCAAGGCCATTTTATTTATATAGCACCATTCAGACACAAGGCAATTCAAAGTGCTTTAGAAGGGCATAAAAATACATTGGAAATAAGACATTAAGAAGACATTAAGATTACATTTAAAAGACATTAAAACAATAAGACAAAAATACAATAAAATTGCATTTAAAAGATAATAAAAACAAAAACAAGCAAATGAATAGTTAAAGATTAAAATGAAGTTACGTATTTAATCCTTATTGTTCATATTCTGACCCCTCATAGTATGGAGCAGGGTCATTTTCGACCCAGCTCAAGTATCCCTTTATATTTAGTCCCTATACCACATTTTAAACCACAAATATATTTTGCATCCATATATGTCATCAGTCATTAATAAATGGGTGAATTATCTTTCATTAATGATTCAGAGAGCATTTATAGAGAAAATACATTCACAATCACACTATATTATGATCTTGTTATCTAAAACAGGAGAACAAAACAGCCATAAATATTTCTATGAATTTCATTGAAAGTGAAGGATGCAACAACATTTTTGAATGGTAGGTGTCATTATAACCATTAAAACCATCAATCAACACTGCCTGTAAACCACATACCCTCTTTTTCTGTCAACAAACTGGTTTGCAAATTTCAAACTAACAAAACTACAAAAAAACATTATTAAAAATTATTTTTACAGTCCTTTTTTGTTGTGCAGAAGTTGCATGTCCCTCTTTTGTCCCCTTTTGACAATTGACTGTGGGACTGCAGACTGATCAGGGCAATATTTGGTCTACTGTGCTGCTGTGGCTGGCGTGTGGGGAAGGTGGCGTCAGCTTTGCATGAGAGGAGTCACAAGGACCTTTCCTCCATTTTCTCTATGTTGTCCTCCTCTTCTAATACCTTTCCTTCAGCTCACTGTCCCCTTTTTCATCTTGGAACAACAGATCCACCAAATCACTCCTTCCATTCGACCAAATCAGTGAAAATGGGGCCCAGGTACTTTTTATAGTCCTATGAAAACTACCCTCCACTATATTGGACAACCACTATGTTGGTTGCCTGCAAATTGATGAGTTTGATTTGTTACTTTGTACAGGCTTGTTTGCAGGTGCAGATGCCCACCTGGGTGGGAACCCTGGCAAATGTAGCAATATGTTGGTAACATTCAGTTCTCGTGACAGTGTCAAGGTTCCCCTTGAACGCTGTCCTCACTGTCCCAATGTTAGAAATACAGAGACATGCCAATTTATAGTTTCACTTTATATTTATTCAAACTTATAGTTTTAAGATTCCACATGACCACTCTTTACCTTGATTTGACCCTATCTGGTGACTTTAAAATTCCTTTGAATAAATATGGGTCAGATTTGACCTGGAAAACCCTCTATGTACAAATATTTATACCAGCAGCACAAAAATAAATAAATAAAAGAACACTTCCATTTTTGTATATACTGGGCCACTTTAGGAAAAATCATCAAATTCCAGGCTTAAAGAATTTCATTCAGAGTGTTTTTACTGCTTTCAAATGTCAAAATGGGTCAAATTTGACCCAAACAGTATGTAAGCGTTAATTTATTGGAAAGCCGCAGTAAACAATAATGTTTTAATTCCTGATTTAAATGAGCTGACAGTTTTAGCAGACCTGGGGTACTCAGGAAGCTTGTTCCACAGATGGGGAGCATAGAAACTAAAAGCTGCTTCACCTGGCTTGGTTTTGATCCTGGGAACACTGAGTAAACCTGTCCTTGATGACCTGAGGGGTCTGGATGCTTCGTAACATACAAGCAAATCAGAAATGTATTTGGGCCTGTGACCATTTAGTGCTTTATAGACTAGTAATAGGATTTTAAAATCTATCCTTTGACACACAGGAAGCCAATGCAGTGATTTAAGGACCGGTGTAATGTGCTCTATTTTCTTGGTGTCAGTGAGGACTCTGGCAGCAGCATTCTGGATGAGCTGCAGCTGTCTGATTGATTTTTTGCTAAGACCTGTGAAGACACCGTTACAGTAGTCTAGCCTGCTGAAAATAAACGCATGAACTAGTTTTTCTGTATCTTGTTTAGATTAAAAAAAAGTCCAGAAATACCCTCTGTTCTCCTCCACCACTGAAATATCACTTGTGTACACTGATATTAGCCCATACCTAAAACTCACACCAGAAATGTCACATCAGTGTATAGTGTTATCTTATCCACATTTCCACTCACCTTAATGCACATTTTCAATTTAAGTATAAAAACATGAGTGGAACTACCTGAAATTTGAGAAAAAAAGAATAAATACCACAAAAAAGAGATGTTATGAAGAGTTATGAAGTTAAATCTGATAAAGGCAGTAGAATGCACCATACTCACTGGTGATCCATTAATTCGGTAATCTTCTCATGTTCATCGATTCAACATGTGGTCTATGTTAAGCTGTACATTTTAAGGTTGCAGGCTGCAAACGTCAATCTGTGTTGCATTTGAAAGCAGCAGGCAGCACGTCACTGCTGTTCATCTGTATTGCTCTCAAAACAATAAATGTTGCAGTGTACAATAAAAATATACAGAGGTCAACTGCAATAAGACAAACCATTCATGACAATAGCTCAATCCTTTCAATCATGTTAATTGGCCTACATGTTTCAAAGTAAATTCAGGCCAATCTCTTAGTGCTGAAATTACTGAACTTCCACTTTTCCATCTAGCACATAGCAGCACAGTGTGACTGCTGCCTGAGAGTGATCATTTCATTTCCTTTTGGTCCTTCTGGCTTTTGCTTCTGATGGGATCCTTTTAAGGGGCACTTCGGAAATAATTACCCATCTGAAAGGAAAACCCTTAAGAGGATAAATGGAGTCCTTCACACCTCTGAAGATCCAACAGGCCACATAAACATGTCCATCCACATGTATGGGCTCCGTTTTGTGCAGGCTGTATATAAACACGGAGCGGACACACTGACAAAGCCTATAGTGCAATCCAGTGAAATAAATCCTGCCTTTGTGAAGTTTATAATGTTCGGTTTGGTTGACATAGTATGATTCAAGGTGTTGTTGTACAGTACATCCCCATGCACTGTAGACTCAAATATTTCAGTATTGTTGGACAACCACCCGAGTCTCACTGTGTGTCAAAAGTAGCCTCAGATATGGTGGCTGAGGAAGAAAATACAGAATAAAAAGCATATTAACCAATATCACAACACATATACAGTAGGTTAATAAAGACACTGCTGCAAATACAGAATACACAAATGCAGCAAGTCATGTTATTTTGTTTAAATTCTCTATGTTTGACCATTATTTGCTATAATACTCATTGTATTCTGTGGTAGTATATTTTTATTTGCACATGTGAAGCACCTTGTGACTCTGGCTTTGAAATGTGCTTTAAAAAAAAAAGGAGTTAACCGACTTACTCACTAAAAACTGACCAGCGACCAAACTGTGAGGTAACTGTGAGCCCAGAAATTTAGCTAAAAACAGATGAAGATGATTTTGTCATTTATTAAATGTACATGCTGTGGTCAGATTTTTAATCAGTGCTCTTAAAGGACCAGTGTGCAGGATTTAGTGGCATCTAGTGGTGAGGTTGCAGATTGCAACCAACCAAACGCCTCAGCCCTTCACCCTCCAAGCATGTAGGAGAACCTAGGGTAGCCGCAAAACTTGTGGAAAACATGAAAGGCCCTCTCTAGAGCCAGTGTTTTGTTTGTCCGTTCTGGGCTACTGTAGAAATATGGCGGTGCAACATAGCGGGCTCCATGGAAGAGGACCAGCTCTCTATGTAGATATAAAAGGCTCATTCTAAGGTAACTAAAACACAACAGTTCTTATTTTCAGGTGATTATGCACTAATTAAAACATACTTATGGATATTATATTCCATTTCTGCCAAGTCCATTCCACTAGCTGCCACCTAATTCTACGCACTGCACCTATAAAGGCTATAATACATGATTTTAATGTAATTATGAAATTTCCAAAGTCAGATTGTATCTTAGTGCTGTGTGGAGCACTCTGGGCTGGCTCTGTTCAAATATAACAAAATCCACCCCACAGCACCTCTAAAGCTCACTAATTAACACATTACATCTTGTTTGTTAAATCTGTACAAAAACAAAGGTGTAAAAACGACACATTGTGGTTTTACAGGGGGTTATGATCCATGCCAGGTTAACTGTTTCCCCATTTCCGGTCTATATGCTAAGCTAAGCTAACTGGCTGCTGGATGTAGCTTCAAATTCATCCTACAGACATAGCTGTATTGATTGTCCCATCAAACTCTCAGCAATAAAGCCCATAAGCACATTTCCCCATATCTCAAACTATTTCTTTTACCTTTTGGGCTTGTTAGGCTCTGCAGCCTATCCCAGCATGCACTGAGTGACAGGGGGTGCATACACCCTGGACAGGTTTTCCAACTGTCACAGGAGACAGGTAAACAAATTCAGACTTTCCAATTCACATGCCCTGCATGTCTTAATCCTGTGTTAGCCACACTATTCTGATTAATTGATGATTACTTGTTAATTAAAATGAACTGTCCAATTAGCTAGAGTTGCACGTTCAGTCTCAGAAGGGCTATAAAAGTCAACACAAGAGAACAAAGCATCAGCCCAGCTTCATCAGCGCCTCCACACAGGGGGGCCCATTTAGGTAAGAAAAGGCCCATGTCCAACTCTGGGCCCCCAGGGCTGACAGTGTTTATTGTTTCAGAGCTACCACAGATTCAAGCAGTGCCCCTGTCTCAGTGTAATGCTCTATAAATGTTCTGGCAAGTCTGTGATGGGTATAGCCTCTCATCAGTGACTAACACTAGTGGTAATTTTGGCTTTACACCCAAAGGAGGTCGGGAAAGTTTAATAAATCTTGATCTTGAGAGGAATGATAATGACCTCTTAAAAAAGGCTGAAATTGTCTCATCTATCTCGCTGCTAAAGTACTGATGCAATAATTTTCAATAAGAGTGGGGAAGATATACTGTATATATCGTAATCATTGTAGACACACACACTCACACTCTACTTCTGAATGCCTCCAGATAGAAAAAAAAGAGATAATTAGGGAAATAAAGTGAACGATGTATGAGCAATTTGTCTTATTACATTAGTGGTGTGAGGTAATATGAGATAGTGTTAGTAAAATGATCAACCATAAAAAACGTAGTCTGGATTAGAGGGAGAGAGAGACTACATTGGTGCCACTATATCCTGGACCTACTGACACATTGGAGACGGGGAGGAATTAGGTCAGGGCTTGAATGTAGAAGGTAATAGATGGCTACAGCAAAGATTTATGTGCGACACCCTCTCTCAAGAGAGAAATAGAGAGGGGGAGACAGAGGGAGAGAGAGAAAGAGAGATGGGAAGTTGGTATTGGAGCTAAATCAGACTGTCAGTTGGTGCTGAATTCTTCCTGAGGCGACAGAGGGAAGGAGGGAGGGAGGAAGAGAGAGAGATGGAGGGAAAGGAGAGCAGAGCACTAGAGAGAGAACTGGGACATGGAGAGGGAGAAGAATAATGATGGAGAAAGCAAAGAGGCTGAAAGAGGGATCAGGGTGGTGGAGTTCATGGGGCAGAAAACAGCACAGCCAGAGTGAGGACACAGCAGAGATCGGGAGGCTTTTAGATGATGTAACTTGCTCTCTGGTGGCAAAGGAGGAGGATTTCTGGTGTCCAGGGCTCCAGAAGCATAAGTTCTGGTCATTTTCTGCATAGATAATACAAGGTGACTGACAGTGGGAGCACTTCAAGACTCAGATGGACATGAAACTTTCCTGGTTGTACCATTAGCACAAAAAATATACCTGTTTTAAAATATGTTTATTTTATACAAAGCCAAAGGTTCAAGTCTCTGTACATAAAAACTTGAGGAAAGAAGTAAACTACAACTCCATGGATGTTTCTTGGTATCAAACATCCAATCAGTGGATCATATTGTGCACAATAAATGAAGAGTCAAAGTTTAAAATAATGATCTGTAGAAATTTGAGAAAACATTCAACGTTTAAAATCAGTTCACTTTCTTATTCTAGGTCTACTGTATGTTAGATGAATTCAGCAACTGTACCACAGTATTTGACTCCCACTTACAAAACAAGACACTCTGATTTGAGTCTCTGTCTTTAGCACTGTAGCTGCTGTGCAAAGTGAAAAGAAGTCCTAAGAGTGCTGAGCAAGAAACCACCAACAACCAAAGGCAGGTCTGAATGAGTTTATTCTTTCTGAGGACACATGTATCTACAGGAAATGAGGATTGAAGTTCAGGTTTGTACTCAAGGGCCCAGGGATACTGCACTCTGACTTGGACTGGCATCTCCACTCTGACATCTGGGAGTTCAGATCCTGGTCTCTTTTCTCTCCAGCTGCTGGTTGCTTCAAGCACGTTGGCTGCCTCCTGACTTGGAGCAATTGGGTTCCCCTCCTTGTTCCTCCACCTACAGCCTTGGCTCCTCAGAGATAATTAGTCTATTGCACAATCCCAATCCACTCAGCCACAGGTTAATTCCTCTCACACTTAGTTTCCCTCCATTAAAAGTCAGTTTGCTTAAAAACATGCCAGGCCAGGCTTGCAACTCCTGTGCACATGTGGTGCTCCTGATCCAGACGAGCTCCCTCAGTGACAGAGCACAGCTCCTCTCCGCTTCATGTTGAGAAGGTTTTTTTGTCCCCCGCCTATTGTCCTAGGCAGCCTTTATAAGGAAGAACACCAAGCAACACACCAATGAGATCAAGGTGTTATTCCAGAACGCAGGTTTAACAAACTCTGAATTCTGAACTTTGATTACCGTAAGATGGGAAACTTGGTTCCAGAGTTTTTGGTTCCAGAACAGCTGATCAGAGTTTGTTTAATCAACTCTGAGTATGTTCACTCTGAACTAAGCTTGTGTCTGTTGACTGAAAAAAGCCATTTTATGGACCTCCAATACTACGAATCACCATGGCAACAGGTAAATAAAAGTCAGACCCTCCATTTAATCCAGTGGAGGTAGTGTATGCAGTTAATGCAGGTGTATGTGGATGGTGCACAATTATCTTTAAAAAAAAGAGCCTGAGTCAGAGCAGGGAAAGTGTCAATAAGTTAACACAATACAGTTTTATTCAGTGTTGTGACTTACATTTCCTTAATGATGACAAAGTGGAATCTGACTGTGTATCAGGCTGCAGCTACATTACATTTTAAATATATTTGTTCATCTTTAATCTGACAGGGACAAAACACAGGAGGCAGCAACAAATGATTTAAAAAATATATAGATCAAAGACACAGAGACATGACTGTAAGCTCACAGTCTGATCCAGTAATAATGTGTTTGGTGATTTGTACTTGAAAAGGTGTTGCGGATAAAATACAGTGAATTTTAAATTTTAGACATCTGTATGTATCTTGGCTCAACAGCATTCAGTGATGCTGCTCACTCAGAAATATTAACATATAATCTCCAATTATATAGGAACGATGTTCCATCAGTGTTACCAATCACATCACATGATCTTGTCTACATGTCTAAACGATTATAGCAATTTTTTAAATGTAAACTGAGATTACACATTATGTACAATAAACATTTCAGTGCAAGAGCTGCTCTAACAAACTGACAGCTGTCTTGTGTGGACAGAGTCACAGTGTTATAACAGAAGGACATGCAGAGGTTTTATTCTGAGCTGAGGATAAATCCACTCTGTGTAATATTTGAATGTGAGAGAAAAAAACACTGTTCAAAGAAATGATTGATGTGCATAAAAGCGTTAATTTTAGATAGTCCTGAGCAACAAACTTTACCTTGTGAGGCAGATGGATTTGTGAGATCATGACATCACGCAAGAATCCATCTTGTCAGGCAATTTATGCACTTGTGTCCAATCAGCTTTGTGAATCCAGCCGCCTCTTAAGGTAAGATGGTGATAGACAGAAGGTTCATCCAATCACCTGCCAAGTAGTTTTTGAAAGTGCTTGCCCTTCCAAAAAGTTTCCATGGACAATTTCTCAGATGGTTCTCTGAAAAAGAAAACATCTGGTGCATCAGGTCATAAGAAACTAATATCCAACCAGGATTTTGATTTTGAAATTCAGTAAACCTCCGCTAATGAATGTGCTTCAATACGGGCTTTGATATGGACTGAATGAATGAGGAGATGAAACAGCATGTCTGTCTCTGTAAGAGGGAGGAGACAGAGAGAAACTCAGACTTTGTTGAAGAAAACCTGCCAGCGAGCAGGTTAGCTTAACTAAGTAAGTTACCATGGTAACTGACCCAGACTTTAAGTTAACTCTCTTTCTGGAACTGAAAACTCTGAGTTTCCTTCATCTCGTGCGTATGTGTGTGTGTGTGGTCCAGGTATTTCTCACGTTGTGGGAACGTAAATCTGTTTACACAGTCATGTTTTGGGGACTGGCCTTCCTTACGGGGACAAATAGCAAGACCCCTTAACATGAAATCCTTAATTTTAGGGTGAAAACTTGGATTAAAGTTAAGGTAGGTTTAGGGTTATGTTAAGGTTAGGGTAAGGGTTAAGGTTAGGCATGTGGTGGTTATGGTAAAGGTTAGGATAAGTCTCCAGGAAATGAATGTAAGTCAATGTAATGTCCTCTGAAGTGATGGAAACACGACTAAGTGTGTGTGTGTGTGTGTGTGTGTGTGTGTGTGTGTGTGTGTGTGTGCGTGCGTGCGTGTGTTTGTATGTGTGTTTGTGTGTGTGTTTGTGTGGGTGGATTCTCTGTACAGAGATACAAAGATACAGAGGAGAGAGAGCACAAGGTGGAGACAGTATTAACCAAAGGAAGACAGAAAGAGAAAAAGGGGGAAAAAATAACATAACTACAGTGCTCTTGGAGGGCATCTCTGGTTGGCCTCTAGGGACAAAGGGGTGCCAGTGTGGAACTGGGGCAGGTCAGGTCAGGACAGCTGGGTCAGGGCAGAATTTTGTGTATTGATTTTTTTTTATTTTCCTTTCCTATACTCCTTCCTTTTTATTTTTGTTTGTTTGCTTGTTTTATCCTTTTTTTATTCTTAATTTGTACATTTTTGTCCTCTTCCTTGCTTTCCTTGCTCTCACCTGTTCAGACCGCCACCAGGCCTGTAGGAGGTTTTACTGTGTTTTTTAATACTGCAGACACTATGAAGTTCAAGGCATATTTCCCACTGGAACAATAAAGTCTATCCTATCCTATTCTAAAACTGAACAACAAGGGAAAGCAGAATTTAGAAGGGGAGAGTCTCAATTAAAATGAACAAAATTAAAACAAAAACAAAGCAAAAATACATTCAGTATATGGTGGGTAAGTATGCGTAGTTGCATTTAATTTCATGGCTCTGCAAGAAGGTACTAAAATGGAGTAAAGACAGAAATAGAGGAGAAAAGACAAAAAAAACAGCAACTAAGAGGAAAGGATGGAGGGAAAAGAAAACAGTTGAAACATTGAAAGTTAGACCGTGCGGGGAAATGTGTGTGCTCAGGTTATTTTTTGATTTCCAGTTTAAAAAGATAGTTTTCTTGGTGATAATTAGGGCTGTGAGGAGAATACTAGAAGTACTGCTACGTAATTGTAATGCTGATAGGTTGCCTATGATGCAGACCTCCAGGGATAAAGGGATATGGCAGTCCAGTAAGTGAGATAATTGATCTGTAACTTGGAGCCAAAAGTGACTGATTCGTGTGCAGTGCCAAGGGGCATGCAAGTAAATGTCAGTGTGTGTTTTGTGAACAGTGTGTGCATCTGTCTGATTCATTAAATCCCATTTTGTGTAATTTCTCACCAGTTTAGTGTATTCTATGTAGAACCTTATACTGTATAAGCTGTAAGTTTGTGTTATTGCTCTTGTTGAAATTAATTTTACAGATTTGGGTCCAGAAGTTGGTATTGGTACTAAAAGAGAGGTTTCGTTCCCACTTTGAGAATGGGAGAGATATTGAAGAATCTGAGCTGCTGAGAATTATGTAAATTCTTGATAGGATTTTCTTTAGACCTGAGAGATTTAGCATTTTATGAATCAGAATTTGATGAATTAGACTGGTGAAAGTTCTACTGAGTTTTGATAGGATGGTTGGTTTTGATTGCAGGTACTCCAGAAACTGTGTATTCCCAATGCCGGATTTCTGGAGTAAATGTTGAAAATGAACAATGGTACTATTTTGAATAATATGGTGAAGATGTGTAATTCCTTTATCCTTCCAGGCAGTGAAATGTAATGTTTTTTATTGATAGAGAAGTCTGGGTTGTCTCAAATTGGTGAGCAGAGGGATGGTACGACTGTGGAGTGATTTGTGCTTTTGTGCTTTTCACCAAGCTGACAGAGTTGAAGGTATGGTCATGTTTTGAAAACAGTAATGTTGCTTGATGGTTTGGCTGATAAATGGCAAGTCTGATAAATGTATGTCATTGCATAATGCCTGTTCAGTTTCTAACCAGAAAGAATTGAGTCTGGGGTTGTTGAACAATTTTATAAGATATTTGAACTGATTGGCCAGGTGATATAATTTAAAGTTTGGGGCTTCTAATACCCCCTGGGATTTTGGTTTTTGTAAAGTTGAGAGTTTTATCAGTGGACTTTTGTTTTTCCGGTAAAATTTTAAGATAGCTGAGAAGGGAGATTTAAACCAGGAAGTGTTGGGAAAAATAGGGGTCATTAAAAATAAATAGTTGATTTTTTGTTGCTATTCCTCAAGAAAGGGAAACAGGTAAGTTGGTCCAGCGAATTAAGTCATTTTGTATTGATTTGAACAGTGGTGTGAAATTTAGATTGAACAGCTCTCACAGTTTGGGAGATTTATTGATGCCTAAATATTTAATATTGCCTGTTGGGAGATGATAAGTTGATGCCAGGATTTCCACATCACTTTCATCTATACCATGTGGTAAGATAGTGGATTTTGACCAATTCACTGAGTAGCTGGAGAGTTCTGAGAAAGATAACCATAAATTTATAACCATAAAGCATTCTTGCAGGGATGAGTGAGAGTCCTGAAGGAGCTATAACACATCATTTGCGTGAAGGAATAATTTTGTGCTCTGTAGTGGATGTCTGAATACTTTTGACATTGCCATTTTGCCATATTGCAGTGAAATTTTGTTAAATCAACTTCTTGGTAGTGATGGTGGCCCTTGGTGATGTGTATAATGCCTTTATCTAATCAATTTCTAAGACTCTCCAAACCTGAATTATTGTAAGGTTGCAAATAAAGATTTCCAATTAACTCTGTCAAATGCTTTTTCTGCATCAAGTGATAGAATCAAGGTGTTAGATTTTTGGTGATTTGAAAGCTGCATTAGGTTGAACAGCTTGCAAGTGTTGATAGATGACTGTCTACCTTTAATAAAACCTGTCTGATCGGGATATATGAGGTCCAGCACTTTTCTGACCAATACACACTCCAGCAGCTGCAGTCAGGGCCATTGATGTATATAGTGCAGGATTGTGGTTGATTCTTGATGCCTCTCCTCCTAATATGGCCTACTTCCTCAAGCCACATACTGTCCCAGCTTTTGAAGGGTGGAGTCTTCTCCCTGTCATTGTTTCCAGTATAACGGAACCCAGTCAACCTTCACAACCCCCACATATGCTGGTTCAAGAGTAGTCTGCAGGGATGTTGGGTCTTGAGGTTGTACCTGTGGTGATATTCTGGAGAGCACATCAGCATTAACATTTTCCTAGCATGGCCAGTACTTATTGTCAAAATTTTAGTTTGCAAGTTGCTCTGCCCACTGTTATACTGCTCCCACTTTGGCAGTGGATAGGTGGACCAGTGGGTTGTTTTCAGTGTAGACTGTGAACTGGGAGCCCCACATAAAGTCAACTGAATTTTTCAATCACTGTCCATTTCAAAGCCAGCAGTTCAAATTTGAAGGAACTATAATTAGAGTCATAACGCTCTGCAGGGGCTAAGCTTCTATTGGCATGGGCTACCACCCATTCCTTCCCCTCCTGTACTTGAGATAGCACCACCCCAAGGCCCATTACTGACATCAGTGTATAGCTGGAAGGGTAGTTTAAAATCTCCAAATGCTAGGTTGGGCGGTTCTAGCAGTTTCTGTTTCAGCAGGTGTTGGCAGTTGGCGGTTCTTATCACATTTTATAGGGATATTTCGTTTTTTTGTTCTTAGGTACTCCAATCAACAGAGAATTACGTGGCCTAGCAACACTTGCAAATCCACCAATGAACTGGTGATAATATCCTGCAGAGCCAAGAAAGGAGCATACCTGTTGGATTGTCTGTGGGACCAGCTAATTCTGCACACTGGCAATCTTGTCTTGGTCAGGGGCCACACTATCACTGCTCACAAGGTGTCCCAGGAATTTGACTTGCTTCTAGAATAGAACACATTTGTCTTGTCAAAGTTTCAAGCCATAACTTTTAAGTCAATCAAACACTGCTGGTGACTATACTATCACATCATCTAGATATATCAGGGCAGACTCTGTGATTAGACTCCCCTGGCAGCTTTGCATCAATCTCTGGAATGTTGCAGAGGCAATACAAGGATCAAATGGCATTCTTTCAAATTCGTACAGTCTAAAAGGGGTACAAAATGCCATTTTCTCTCTATCAACTTCAGAAACTTGCACTTGCCAATAGCCAATAGCCAAATTGAGTGTGGAGTAGTACTTGGCTTTTGTCAATGTTGTCAAAGTTTCTTCAATACTAGGAAGGGAGTGAGCATCTCTATGGATAACTGCATTTCCCGTTTCCAGCTGTGAGTTGGGACATTTTTAAAAAAAACGTAACGTGGTGTTTACTGTTGCCATGACAATGAGGTTGCCTAACTTAGGTAACCACTTTTCACGTGATCATTTTAATACAAACCATGATCTTTCTCTAACCCTAACCAAGTGGTTTTTGTGCCTAAACCTAACCAGACTTTAACCACAGCGTTGTCACATCATAACAGTGATTTGTAACAGTTTTGGAAAGCGGTATATTACACTCCAATGGGTTGTTCTGAAAACGTTCCAGTTGGTCATTCTGGAATGCAGGCACAAACGACCTATGTGGTCATTTAATTTGGAGGACTTGTTGGGTTTGATATACCCACAGACCCATATGTACTTTAATTGCCCTCTCACATACCAAGACACAGTCATTTTGTTCTTTCTTGTATTGTTACTCACACATACACACACACACGCACACTAATCAGTGTTTCACTTGCTGCTAGTGACCCATATTGAAGGCTACGTTAATGATGACTTAAACAAACAGTGCGTCATTAGCTCCCGTCAATAACTCTAAACAGCCACGAGACACATCACCCATTACAATTAAGTTAGAAATATTAGAACTGCTGCTATGACACACACTGTAACTGTGTGTGTGTGTGTGTGCGTGTGCGCGTGTGTGTGTGTATGTATGTGTGTGCTTGTGCTTGTGCTAATGAAGGTATTGAAATTGCCATTAATATGTGTGATGTCTCAACACTAGGAGAGCAATTGGGTTTATGAAAGGCTCATTGCTTTCCATATTTCAGCCTTAAGCAATATAAATGTTTATGTGTTTGCTCATTGACAAGTCCATTTAAAGCAGCTTCCAAAGCCCTGACAGCCCATAACTAATTCTCTGGCGCAGCCTTCTCACCAGGGTTACACTGACATGCTGGGCTCCTCATATAATGGTCTGATATTTTCCTTTTGCCTAAAACAGATACAATCCAGTCAATATCATCTATTCAGATACACTAAATGGCCAGAGGTTTATGGATACCTGAACCTTATACCAATATGTTGTTTAACATGTCATTCCACAACCATGGGCATTAATTTGCCCCTATAACAGCCTCCACTCTTCTGGTTTCAGGCTTTCCACCAGATTTTAGAACCTGGCTGCAGGGATTTGCTCCCATTCAGCCACAAGAGCATCAGTGAGGTCCACCACTGATGTTAGATGATAAGGTCTGGCTCACAGTTGGTGTTCCAGGTCATCCCAAAGGTGTTGGATGGGGTTGAGAACAGGACTCTGATGTGGAAGAACTTGACTGGCCTGCACAGACTGAGAAACCCATTTCTTTATGGAGTTAGCATACACACAGACAATGTCATGTTGAAACAGGAAAGGACCAAACACAAACCGTTGCTACAAAGTTGGAAGAACACTATTGTCTAAAATATCATTGTCATCTTAATGCTTCAGCATTTAAGATTCCCCTTCATTGGAACTAAGAAGCCTATAGTCCAAATAATTGATAACCGCTAAAAGTACACAAAAATAGATGACAGGTTGTGTATCAGATTGTGCTGGTGGGATATATTTGTTGTTTGTTCGGATGCTTAAATGCTATGTTCAGGTTTTCCTGACAAGCAACATCTTTATAGTTGGTACACTGGCTGTTTGCAGCAAATAAGACTTCAAAAACCCTCCAGGGGTCAAATTTGTATAAATAAAATTTGTACGAAAAAATTCACTTTGCATTCAATATGAACATACCATAAGGAACGAGGGTTGGGTGTTCAAAGCAAGCCCCTTTGATACAGAAGACAATGTTTCAACAGTCATCATAGGCTGTTTAAACCATCACTGTGATATTTTATAGCCTTAATCAAGTAGTTTTAGTTGCCTAAACTTAATTATTAACCATAGGGGTGCTTGAACACACTCATATGAGTCATTTGTGGTTGTTTTGGAAGATACTGACAAACTATTTTGTCGGTGACCTATGAGGACTTTCTGGATGGATATGATGCAATATTGATTATATATTTATCACACGGTGAATCAATATTAAACTGAGTGCTAAAAGGTCAGTTCACCCCAAAATAATAATGTTCCTAATTACCTCTCAAGGTATTGAGCCATTTAGGTAGTTTGGTTTTACTTGCAGAGGTTTTTGTAATATCTACACACAGTGGAAGTAAATGGAATTCAGTAAGTGGCGCTTAAGTAAATTATTTTTGGGAAAACTCAACAGCAGCTTGTTTTTCCAGAAGCAAGAAGTCCCTGATTAAGTCCTTTAGTGAGGTCTGTGAATAATTCTGAATGACAGGGACATTGTTTCTGAGAAGAGACATGCTGTTGAGTTTTTAAATATCATTTTGTAATGATTTGAGTGCTACAAATGAACTCTATTCAGCTCCGTGTATTGGGGAAGCGATGGTTATCTGAAAACTTCATTCTGCATATGAAACTGAAAGTATTATACCACACACACTACCACGATGGCTAAGTGCGAAAATATTTTCAGTGTGATTGGAGAAGCCCTTAAAGGAAATCTCTACATCTGTGTGTGTGGAAGCGATAAAGCTACAGAGTTGGAATGGTCTCAGAGCCCTCTGTGTTTATTTGGCCTCCATTATGTTTTATTTGTAGCCTGATAGTGTCTCTTGGCAGGAAATAAACAGGCTGTGAATCAGAAATGTGTTTGTGCATGGGTATGAGGGAATTCAGACATGCACAAACACAGACATAAATATGCAGGTGAGCAATACTAATACAGGCGAGCTCTCTCAGTTTTATTTTATTGTGCGAATCGGAAAAACAGCTAAAAACAATGAGCCTGATTCCATTAACTGTTCAGAAAATGCACGCAAACCCACAATGTGAATATGCATATTAGAGAATCAGCCGTGGCAAGCTTCAGTCTTCAACACATTTGAATATGCAAATGTTTCCCGGCACAAAAAGCCTTGACAAGCTGTTATTACATGATTCCTGTGGGTGCAGACACAACAGCCTGAAAAGATAAGGAGAGTAGCCCTAGACAGTTGCTGGGGAAATGCATTTGTGGGTGCTTGTATGTGTGTTTGTGTGTATTCAGGGGGGAGTGTAATGATGCCAGTGGTGTTTCTTCTCCACTCACCAGAATCTGTGATGTGCTCAGTCATACTGGCTATGAAGGGTTTGGTCACAGAGGGCACTGAAACATTCAAGGAGAGAAATCTTGATCACAAGTCAAACAGCAGACAGTTGTGACACTGCAACCCTGTCTGCTAGAATTACATTTACCATATATACCACATTGCGCAACAAATACATTTTAAAAGGATTAAGTTTGCTGATGAAGAATGTCCCAAAATGTTGATACTGAACATATCAGCAAAATGTTCACTGACAATGTATTTCATTTTTTTGTCCTCTACAATATCCCGTTTAGCAATACAATATGTGCTTGCAGCACCTAATACATGATGACAATTTCATGGTTATGTTTAGGCTCTCATAGGAAAGATCATGGTTAAATATTCAAATCTTCAAAACTTGCTTACTTTTTATAACAAAACCATAATCATTCCCTAACCCTTAACCAAAGTGCTTATGTTGCCAAAACCTAATCATACGCATGTGACTCAAGCTGTGATCCCTGGTCTTGAGCTTTGTACACCTGCTACCCACCACTACCACTACCTTACTTGGGTACATAAATGTAAATGGTAAATGGTAAATGGACTGTACTTGTGTAGCGCCTTTCTAGTCTTCTGACCACTCAAAGCGCTTTTTACACTACAAATCACACTCACCCATTCACACACATTCATATGCTGAATGGGTACAGGGGCTATCATGCAAGGTCCCAACCTGCCCATAAGAGGTGTAGCACATCCTTTGCTGGAAAAAAACATTGCAGGGGTTCCATGATAAGGAAGGAATCACCATTCCCTATAAAATAAATGAGAAATATATAAACATTATTTCTGGGAGACAGGGTTGGACACTAAGATGGTGTCTACTGGTCATACAGGGTAAAAAGACAAATAATCTTAATATAGTCTAAGTTGTTCATAAGTCACAAAATGCAAGTCTAAGTCAAGTCTCCATGATGATAATATACTGTAGTTACAGCTATGTAATTTTACTCCAGATTAATTATAAGGTGTAATGTATGATGACTATAAAACATAATACTTTGAATGCTAAAAACACTGTAAATCAACCATAATTGTTAAAATTGTAGTGTCATTTACTGTGTGCGCACAATGTTTTCTTTTGCAACAACTTTTGTTAAAATGCAATGTGTCTCACAGCTAATGCCATCTGATCTGAGACAGAACTTTGCCACAAAGATACTTTAATATTGAAATCAAACAGAAAAAAAAACAAAAAAACAATGAAGTAAAGTAGAATGTTGTCAGAATCTTTTAATTTCTTCCACATTTTGAGCAGGATACGTTTTGTTGATCACCAACCTGATAGCCCTTCTTTGTGTAACTGATACTGTATAAAAGTTATATAAAATGACCACAAATGGCAGACGAGGAGTTTTTTTTTTGTTTTTTTTTTGAGCAGGTGACAGCAAGATGAATCGCCCTCTCTGATATGTGCTTTTGTTCCTTTTTTTTCTGACCATCATGGCAACCCAGTTTGACCGGTGTATTGTCCCCCAGAGAACTCAGGTGTTTCATACTTCTTACACTGTCATGCATTTCCAATCTGTCAACTGGGCTTTGTCATTTGTGTGTGTTTAGAGATTTAATCGGATTTAAAGAGTAACCACACCCAGACTGATAATCCTGCTTGTTCTGCTATTTTGTGGTTGCTGCATGTTCTGTCCATAGTCCAACTATACTGTACTCCACACTTGAGTGTGGTTACAAGTAAAACAGACCACACCCAACAGTGGGGATTTCCTCTTTAAAATAAAGGGGAATATCAGTACATGGAAAATTCTTGCACTGTCAGAAAGAAGTTTTAAATTTAATCAAGCTTTCCATCGAAGTGTTTCCAAAAATGGTTTTGGCAACCACACAAACAGGCCAGACAGTGTGATTATACTTGAGTGTAGTAACTGTTGACTAAACATTAAGCTTAAATGTCTATTAGAATGTGACAATCCCAACACTGAACAAATATTATCAAGAGCCAAAGAAAGATAAGAACAATTCTGCATAACTACAAATTAACTACCAGTGATATATTTCCATATTTATGTTGCCATATGGGTAAACTAATGAAACAACAGGATTTTTTACTGTTCTATTATATGCACTCTAATGTCTGCAATAAAGTATATTTAAATCACTCCGCACGCCAAAAACCTTTCTTGCACAGTGTAACTTGGGTTGAGTGGGTACGATCACCCACAAGAAATAGTAGTTACCTGGATGTAACTCCATTTCCTGCTGCTGCAGCTTCATATTAAAAGCTTTCCACTGACAAACTAATGGGAGGCTTTTATTGTGAAGAGGAAATGACATATGTTTGCAGAGCTTCATCAGTGGTGCTATTCTTCAATAAAAACAAGTCAACACAACAAAATAGACATATTTGGAGCTATTTGTTCAGTGGATCAGAAATACTGTAGAGAGGAACAGCACAAGCAGAAACAGCCACAGTGATGATGATGTTTGATGAAGAGTTGCAGATGACTGGCTTGCATTTTCAGCAAACAGCACATCTCCAACAGGTTGCCTAATCAATTTATTTTACCTTGCAGTGAGGGTGCTGCACTATTGTAACATGAGGGAACACTGTTTGAAGGGGAACAGACTTCAACACTTGTGACATCCCTTGCTGTGCTTCTGGCTGATCTGAAGTGTAGTTGCTTATGGAGAACCGTTTCATTCAAAACCCTACCCAAACCGTGCACTACCTATCCAGTCATCCTGCGTAGCCACCCAGTGGACAGTGTGCGCCACCCAGTCGACAGTGCATGCGATGCAGCCGACAGCGCTGCCACCCAGTGGGAGCACTTCCTGACTGAACTTTCCCTGCCACCCAGTTGATATTGTGCAATGTCCAATTCGATAGTGGCGCTACCCAGCTGATAGCGCTGATTAGACAAATCAATCGTCTCTCTGGGTGGCGCGTGCTGTCCACTGGGTGGCAGTGCAGGATGATTGGATAGGTGGTGCACAGTTTGGATACTGGGTGTCTGGTAACTGGATAGGTGGTGCACGGTTTGGGTAGGGTTTTGAATGAAACGGCTCTCCATAGTTGCTAACAGTTAGCGTTAAACTGACTGACTTATGTTACAATCCACATCATCTTCACAAACCGTGGAAAAAACAGTCTGGTGGCTGCTAGTATGTATCTTAGTTCTGTTGATAACGATATAGTTATATATTGGTGAGATAGCAAGTGTTTGTAATTCATCAAAAGACTCATCAGGCAAGTCAGCTATCACTTTTTAAGCTGAAGACCCATCCGCACATGCCTATAGAAATGTTTTCATCAGCAGTAACGAAACATGGTTCCAATATAGCTGAAAGCGATCAGGAAACAGTAAAACAAGGTTGATACCTTAAAGTACAAACAGGAAAGTACAAACATCTATTAGTGTCCTGTAATTACCACTTGTGGCAGCAGAGGCCACTGTTGCTACTGCTCAGCAGATGTTACATAGTCTTGCTTTAATTACCTGAAATAGCTGATTAGATAATAATCCTAGATACTGAATTTATATTTTGTAATATGTAGACCTTTTGTATTTGTTATTCAGATTTTTGGAGTCTTACAGCCTTAACTGAAGCGACTGCAGTTGAGTTACCATGCAGGGGTTAGGAAATCGGACAGCACTGAAGGTCAAATGATAATTTGGAGGAAGAAGCAACAATGAGAGAGAGAAAATGAATACACCTCCCATTTTGCTGGTCATTTTGTAAAGGTCAGTTTAAAAATCTTCAGGGAATGAGAAACTGCAAATGACAGTGGTAGAAAAAATAAGACTGAATTCAGAAATGTGTTCCTATGCTTTAGCTGGGCTTTTAAGCTCATTTGTGAGGTGGATCACTTCGATAAGCATTTATAATGAGATTTACACTTTTCAGAGATCTTTGAACTTCATCGCACAAAGTTTTTCAAAGTTATTTAAGAGAGACAGATTCTGCTACTAGCAGCCATTATGCTTAGTCCTATTTGGTCTATGTAAGCAATGAAAACAAATGGAGGTACTGGGTGTTTGTTCATGTGTCAAATATATTTAATGTCAGATGATTTGTACATAAAGTCACAAAGTTAATTTCCAATTGACCAACTGTTTAATTTTCAGGTAAGGTCTCTTAAAAGATCAGAGATTCAAACTTAAAGCTCAAGCTTTGGTCTTTAGTTTCTTATCTGATGTTTAGGAGTTTGTGTGAACTGATTTATCAAATAATTTTTTGTACTTTTTTGTTAAATTTGAAATGACTCCCAGAGCCTACTAAACCACAAATCAAATATTCAATATGCAAGGAAGGATATTAAAAGTAGTTAAGAGCTACCTTCCAAAGGGAAATGTTTTCATGTGGTGCAATAACATATGAGTGTAACAGATAATAAAGCTACAGGTAGCCAGCTAAGATCCTGTAAAGTGCATCAAAGAGTCTTAACAGCTCATATTCAAGGTTGTTTTTTGATTTATTAGTTGTTTCAACTGTCTGGTGTCTGGAGTCTTCCATATTAATGAGCAGCATTATGTAAATGATGAGATGAAAGAGAACCTGCACTGCAGGTGTCCATCCAAACCATCTTCAACAACCTTCATCATCAGAAATATAAAGGTGTGGGTGAATATTCTGATTGTTGGGTCAGTTGTTCACCCTGTCTCGTTATATTCCAGCCTAGAAAGTTTAAACTGTTATGGTGTACTGCACACAGGTCGTAAGCATGTGGTCGGGTTGGACGGTGGCCATACAAAGCACAGACCTGTGTGGTTATGTTTAGTCAACAAAACACTTTGGTTAGGGAAAGATTTTGGTTTGGTTAAGTTTTGAAAAAGCAAACATATCCTGTCCGAGTTAAGAGTTTTTAAAATATACATTATATTGAAGATCTTTTCAATCATATCCTATATCAAGAAAAACATCAAAAAGCAATAAAGTTACACACATTGTTATGCCTATAGACTGTCTCAACAGAGCACCCTGTATAAAAACATTTAAACAGGAGTCTGTTGGTAACCACTATCTCCTTTCACAGTATTCCCTGGGTAGAGGCCGGATTCAGATATAAGTGACCATGCATGCACCAAAAATGTAATATACACCCACACATATATACATTTTAGTCCAACACAGTATATTCAGCTCAAGAAATAAATATTGGTAAGCAGTATTAAACACTCTCCTGAGGTGTTCCTAGGCTGTCCAGTCAAGTATGCGAGAAATGAATTCCATATATCTGAGAAACTGGTTGATTATCGTGTCTAATTTTTTTCCATATGTAGTGTAATGCTTAGTTCAGTCAACCAAGATTTAAACTGTGGTATAGATTCTTAGCATTAAAACAAATTTCTTAGTTATTACCATTCCATACTGAATGCATGCACACATGGCACTGGCCTAATCTTTTGCCTAATCTCTGCTGCACAGAGCAGATCAAGCCGGACCAGATGTCAGACACAGGAACAACATAGAGCATCTGGTCAATTTTCAAAATAAAACATCCTGTGCCAATGAGGGAATGGGTATTTATTGTAACCCCAGATGGGGTGGCTATAGGCTAGCCTAGGCCGATCAAATGTCAAACTGATGAGGTTATTACTTAGCCTGAGTTTCAGCACAGCCTGTACTAAAAAGTCACACTTTTATGTGCCTAAACCTTTGTTGTGATTTGTTTTTATTGTATAAAATGCTAAAATCTCTTATTTTGCTGCTAGCATAGCGTTAGCATTAGCTATTTGACCAGATGCTCTATGCTGTTCCTGCCTGGCTTGATCTGCTCTGTGCAGCTTGACAGTTGTGCCTTTGCCTTATGAGAGTCACAATAGACTTTTAATTAGGCCTTGTAGATCTAATATGAGTGAAGATTCAGCAACTCGATTGTTTATTTCTTGCCTCAAATTTGTTCAGAAACAAATTTCGGTCTACTGCTAAGGTCAAATAAGTGAAAGTTGTAGACTGCAGTTGGACCCTTCTCTGACACTGTGTGCTGGTCAGAGTAGTAATGATTGACGTCACAACTGAAGACCCGCCTTGATGAGAAGACTGACAGATTGCATTTTCATTCTCATTTTGACACCAAAAGTGTGTGGTGACATGTAAATATAAATGCAATAGACGGGGGGCGCTGTTTCATTTATTGCATTTGAATATTACAGCAGATTAAGTCTTGGAAAATGAAATGTCAAATGCCATTTTCATTTTCATTTTCAAATTGTTAGAAAATTGCATTTTCATTTTAATAGTGACTTAAATATTGCTTGTATAAATGGAAAATCAGGTTACATTGTTTATATTGCATTTTAATTTACAAACTTGAATTAAACGCACAATATGTAAGTGTGATGACGATGTGAAGTAGCATGGGATCATGGGAGTTGTTGTCTTCATTGTTATACAACCAGCTTCTTCAGGTTAGGATTACTCCAGTGTTCATTGCTCGGAATGTTTCTACTGGGAGCAGAATTATCTGCAGAGGTCTCTTCCTCTCCAAAACAAACGGACCCGGTGATTAAAACAGGTAAAAACACTGAATAAAGCAGTTTCACATAAAAAAAATCAGTGTTTCTCTGACGCTGTTCTGTGGACACTGGACAAGGTTGTTAGCTGAGCTGCTGCTAACGTTTGCTCTGCTTGTCTCTCTGATAACTTAAGATCCAGACATTCAGCAGGTCTTTACTGGGAGCCAAATTATCAACAGAGGTCTCCTCCTCTCCAAACAAACATACATGGGGAATAAAACTGTAAAAACAGTAAGTAAAGCAGTTTCACATTAAAAATCGGTGTTTCTGTGCGAAAGAGGATGTCCGGGAGGGGCTGCTAGCTGAGCTGCTGCTAACGTTTGCTCAACTTGTTTCTCTTATAACTTGAGATCCAGACATCCAATGACTAAAATTCTTCTTCCAGTTAAAAGATACAGTTAAAAACAATCAAGATCTAAAAAGTTTATCACAAAAATGTGGCTTAAAACTGAATAAAATTCAATTTATGACAATTTCTGGCAACCTCAATGCTGACGTATTATCTTGTATGCGTATATTCTTTGGTAGACACCATTGTAGCGGACAAACACAACACCAACGTATGCATGATGTGTGCGTATACTCTTTGGTAGAGGGGATATGACACTACTGACAGGTGACCAAGTGAAACGGACCATTATCTTGATTAAAATTACTGATTTCTCTGGGTTTGAAAATTGTTAGAAACATTTGGGATAATGTAAATACACAACTCAACAAAATATATAACATAGGTCCAGTAGTTTTTAGACATTTTAATGCAGAATAGTTACATATTATAGCTTTAACATTTGAATATTGTCCACTGTACAGCTGGTTAAGTCTGGAAAATTAAATGTCAAACCATTTCCATTTTCATTTTAATATGGTCATAGAATGCCCATACGAGTATGCGCAAATGAAAATACAAATTGAACTATTGCACTTTCATTTTCATTTTTACTCAAATAACACATACATATGTAGAAAATTATAATGCTATTCTTAAATGAACAACGGGTCCAGGGGTTTAAAATTGACATTATTTAAATCCTACACAGCCTTTTTCACTGGTCCAGTCAGTAGGACTCTTCCCAGATTTTAGTACTGCAGTCCAAGCTTACATCAGATACTGTAGCACAGCACAATAAATGGCAGCTTTGTCTGTATTTTGGCCAAATTTTCATCACAAGGTCTTGATAAAAAAAAAAAGAGAGACTTGAATAGAAATGCATTTAAAAAAAATCTTTTCAGTAGCTCAGGCATTCACAGTGAACACTAAGGCCACTTGTGAAATGACCTCTTTAGTGAAATAGCCAAATGTCAAGTAACAGTAAAAGGAGAAAGATACAATATGCCTAACATAATAAAAAAGGACATGAATAGGCTGCCACCCTGAAAGGTCAAGAATCACTTAATATATGTTCCCAGATGTCAGCATAGACTTACACATAATAAATATTTGAAAATACAGCCACTTTTTCCACAAACTGACACACACACACACACACACACACACACACACACACACACACACACACACACACACACACACACACACACCTGTATGAAGACAATCACACACAGCTCTATTCAGCTGGATGGTCAAGTGTCATTAAAGCTGACCGTCTGAGTGGGCAGAAGGGCAGCCAGTCATTTATTGAAGGGTGCTCACACTGAAGTGTGCGATGGCTGTTAACAGAAAAGTGAGTTGCATTGGATTGAGGATTGTCATTAGCGAGAAGCTTCAGGTTCTGCCAATACCAGGTCGGCACTCATGCAGATAATTTTGTAAAAGTGTTTTTTCCCCCTCCATTTTGGCCTTTCATCCACACTTTCCACACGTTTTCCGCACCCAAAATGCTAATATGTGTCTGTCAACACTCACAGACATGATCAGGTACCAGGTATTCACATGTAGCAGCACCATTAAGCCTATAGTTGGTTTGCTCTGGTCTGAATCAGTGGATGAGTTTTTTTTTTAATTGACTCACAAAAATATAAACAGAACCAATTTGCAAATCTGAACCAACCCTTTACCCACCCCTCAAACAATATCAGTCATAAACGTTATCACTATCCTTCAATTCTCTCTGTACTTACATCTTACAGCACAGGCAACATAGAATGTTAGTACTGCAAAGCAGCTCTGACAGAAAAAGAACACCACAATTATTAACTTAATTCAAAAATGGGAAGAAAATGAAATAAGATAAAATAAAAATGGTGGGCTTGGATTGATTTTTATAGTGTCCACTGGCGCCCATGTTTCAGTGTATTCTGTCTCATTATATTGCAGTCTAAAAGCTACCTTTCTAACTTAATCATTTCTACTGTGATCCATCTTTTCTGAGTTGATAAGTGGATGAGTTGATAAACTTGGTGCATATTCCCATTGGTTCCTGTTAGGAAAAATCCAAGCAAACCAAAATGAATCACTAAAATCCACATTACATGTGTCTGGGGTGGGAACAAGAACGTAAACACAGGAAGAAGGTCTTATCTGCCCAAATATAAAAAATATTTTGTTGTGCTAGTCAAGATTGTACAGTTGTTTTGTTCCCATTCGAATACAATTACTGTGTTCAGACCTGCCCAAATGAATCGCACCAAGGGGGAAAAAGAACTAATGTCCGATTCAACCAGACTAAACAGCACAGGTTTGAAACGCCCTGAGTGACCTTTCATGCAGTTGAATCAGTGAACTGCAGTGGGGCTGTCCAACTGCAGGGTAGGGCTTAGAAGACAGGGACCACAGTTGCCATATGCACATATTGTAGAAGACATCAATATTCAAAACAAAATTTGGGTTTTGTAAAATGTTCCAATATTGATGTTTTTTAGGTGATAAAGTTGGCTGCTTTATTACAAGAAGAATAGAAAAAAATAAAAGCTTCTTCAGCGTCTGGTGGAGTCTGCATCCTAAGTGGACTTGCTATTGAAGTCTTTAGAAACTTTGTGAAGTATAAGTATAAATAAATTGTGGAAGTGGACAGGCTTTGGCACTCACGGATTTCCTGGGAAATGGTATGTTAAGTCCATGAGTCTGAAAGTGCAGGAAGTTTAGATATCTGAATTTAGCTATAGTTTTATCAACACAACCATAAACGCAGGGCTTGGTTCTATCTAATTCAACCTTCATTTGACCAGTGTAGGTTGTGCAGAATTGAAAAGTCTCTGTTAAAGGCCACCCTGCATAATGCATCTCAGTGCAATTCCTTTGGGGATGGTTTCATGGCAACAAACAGCAAACACAACAAATGAGGAGGGAAACGCCACTTCCCCCTCAGCGCTGCGTCCACACCTCCTTAATTTGACACCGTCGTCTCAGGCAAACTTCCCAACTCCTCTGTTCACCCTTTAGCCAAATCAAAAAGTTCCACCTCATTAACAGCTGAAGGTTGCTATCCTGTTAATGAGAGGCCCAATTAGCCTTTACTAAGACAAAGAGAGAGGGAGGGAGAGACTCAGAGGAATCGTTTCCCTCCTGTAAAAAAACTGTTGAACCATTGCCATGTCTACACAGACCAAGAGTAAGATAGAGACAGCGGGAAGAGAGATACAAACAGAATAGAAGAGCATTTGTATTAATGTAATTCAACTGTCAAAAGGATTTTTAAATGTATGTAATGTATGTTAATTGTTTTGTGTTACTGAAAGGAAGGAAAAAAAGATTCTTTGAGGATGTATCAGAAATGCTCCTTTAGTCTTCAGTCTCTGAGTGGGCGGTGTAAGTGTTTGATTGACAGCTGTCTCATCTGGGGGCAGAGACACAGTACAAACAAACAAGGAGCTGTGTTCACATTGGTTTTGAATAATAAGGATCACACTATTTGCAGTTAGGTTTTTAAGCAAGTAACCCTAACCGTAAGCTATACAGCTGATTAGCTAGTTAGCTATCTAGACTGCAGACTACTGTTAGCAGTGCAGGTTTTCCAGGGGGATGTTTGTTTGGCAGCTCAATCAGTGAGCTAAGGTGCAGGACAAGACATGTCCATGTTTGTATGTATGAAAGAGAAATTTACTAGGAATGTGGGTTGTGATCCAAAGTCTGACACTTTATTTGTGATGCTAATCATTGAATGGTAACATTACTGCTTTATGCAAATAACTGAAATATAATTTAAATTACATTATTTGATTGGCTACATGTAAGGAATTTCTCAATCTATTTAGAGAGAGAAACAACAGCATTCAGACTCATATATGCACAAACAGGAGACGCCATCATGAAACCAAAAAAGTGTACAGCTACAGTGCCAATAGCTGGTACCTAAGTAGATAGATGGATACTTTTCAAAAAATCCCCCTAAAAAAAAAAACACAAATACAATAGTAGAGTTAAATCAGAGTTTAGGGAGTTAATTAAATATATTCAGTAATGTACATTACTAATGCAAGTCAGAAGCTGTACATTGATATCATGTAGTGACAAGGTGCTGAGCTGGAATTACATAGAAGAATATAGAAAAATAACTGAATGCAGATATGTAATATCACATGGATATTAGGTGTTGAGTTGTGTCCCAATTCAAGCTCTGCTTTCTTATCAGTTTTCATTTCCGGACCAAGTATGTCAACAGCAGGTCAACAAGCAAATGTTCCCCCAAAAGCGAGGAAGAAATTCACAACAGTGCATCCTTTACAGCCCTCCTAAAAGTACAACACAGTATCCTATACTTCACTTGTTGAGTTGTGTGTTTTAGACAGATCTCATCAGCTTGTACATTCAGCAAATATCATGTAACCAAACTCATTTTTCCAGGTGTTTGTGTTCAGGTGGCCGTCAGTCACTGGTAGATACATCACACAAACACAACCAATGAAAAAGCCATAGCAAGATGTAAATAATAGAAGCCAGAGGGCACAGAGGGAACCGAGTCTCCTCTCTGCCTCCAGCCAGTTATGAAAACATCCTGCCTTCACCACAAAGCTATTACATATAAGATTTATAAACATCATGAAATAATTTTGTTGAAATTAGACACTAGAGGCACTGTGGGAATGGGATAAAAAAGGGCTAGATTGCAACTTTAGCCAGAGGCTTTTTCACTTGCCACATGTTGTGACAGGTCACGCATCACAAAAAACAAATTGCTCTGCTCCATTGTGGATACGTCCTTGCAAACACACACAGGTACAAACACTGGCAAACGCTGGCACACACAGATAGCCACAGAGTTCACAGTGTTGCCCCCTGATGCTGCTCTCACATTTGTGTTTGCCTTTGACTGACTCTGGATCGAATGCAAATTTCTAGTGGCAAAATTTTCAGCTTTACGAGTTGAAGAGGACCACCTAAACGCGCCATTAGTTCGGGTTTCTTTGCGGCAGACAAGGCGCAGCCCTCTGGCCTCTGATGGAATCATGTGTACTTGGAATGATGCAGCACCTGTAACAGGACACAACAGACATCACTGAACCCTGTCAGGGTCGTCCATTCCTGGCCTGATGATCACTTCACCTCATTTCACTTCATTATTCAGTCTGACACTGTGGGATGGGGTGTGATTTTGTTGCTGTAACCTACTCTGTTTTCTGTCGAGAGGCACAGAGGCTGTGGAAGTGGTTACTTGAAGCTGTTAAATGTTTATCGCAATTAATGTTGAACGCTGAACAATTTGAAGATAAGGGTGGTGATTCAGAGATCTGGAACCAGGCTGGTTCATTCCTATGGGTGGAAATTAAAGGGGACATATGGTATTTGTGGTTTTCTGTTATTTCTTTACTGTTATGATGTTATGACAACATATATTTGCTGTGAAACTGGATTAATCTGTAAGGTTAGGTTAGGTTTATTCTTTTACTAGGGATTTATTTCTACAGTACATCAATGACAGTATGTTTAAGGTATTGTTAAGGTTGGCCAACTAAAACACTATGTTTCGAGGTCTGTTCAGAGGTCTACTACAGCAGCAGAGACAGTAGAGACAGATAATGTAGACAAAGACAAAGAGAGACAAAGCACCATTATTTTACTTCCCTGGGTCAATGTCGGAGAGAGCTGCAGGCAAATTAAAGAAGAAGAAAGAGGACCGCCCTAAAATATTTTAAGGGCACTTTTCTTTCCTCTTTTTCAGATTTATCTCTTCCACACTGCTTCCTTTTCTTCTTTTTTAATCAACTCCGTCTCCCATACCCCTGAACTGTCCGTTTATCAGCCTCCATCTCGATCTTTCACTCCCCTCTTTATCTCTGTCTCCTCTGAGAGCTTGTCTGAAGCACAGCAGTCTCAGGGGACTCCAGACCTCTCTTTCTCCATCAGCCTCTTCACTCTTGCATTCTCCTCTTTCCTGTCTTTCTTCTCAGACTTGTCAAATCAGCAGAGAGAGCAGTGGGACTGCCTCTTTCAAGTCACCTACTCACTACATTGTGGCCAAAAAATTGTCACAGCAATGACAAATGGCAGTGGCTTAAGGCAACTGGATAAGGGAAATTACAGGATCCATTTCAGTGACATTGCATGGTTACATCATCAGTTGGTAACCATAATGTTGACACAATGTCATTTCATCCAGCAAACATTGTTTGGGTGATTTGTAGTTGGAAAGGCATCAAAGGCAAAAATTACACTACAAGTTGATAAGTTTTTATAGATAAAAACTATGTTGTGAGGTTACATTGGTTCAACAGAATTTCAGTGAGTAACATTTCCATGTTTGGTAGGTTGACTGACGCTCCCTAAACCCCTCCCCAGAACAACTATCATCCAAACATAGCTAGGCAGCAGTAACTAGTAACAGCAGGCCTGTCAAGCTTTGGCTCTCTTAACATGCTAAAGTGGTGCGCACTGGTCCGTAGTAAGATTAATAATCTGATTTAAAGAGTTCAAAGGCCAGTGTGTTTTCTTGTAAACTGTAATTGTTAGCATGTCTGGATAACTAGCTTACTACCTACAGTAGTAATTGAATTTTAATTCCAAGGCTAAGAAGCATGTTTTTTTTTTTTTTAAAAAAAAGACCTGTGAGTAATTAGCACTCCTTCACATTAAAAGTGAAACATACTGTTTGAAAAAACAAACAAGTATGTAAGATAACAGGATCACCGTTAAAACAAAATAACAGTCTGATCTTACATTTTTCATTAGCATACTTAAAATACTAGGACTAACTAGCTCTACATTACAATACAAGAACAATGCTAAGAAAATCCAAAAAGTCATTAACTTGAAAAGAGAAGCTGCTTTTGTCTACCTCTATCTACAATCAACAACCCATTGTATTTGATGATCTCACATCATTCACAGCAAAGCCCAGTCTCAACCTGAACAGAGGTCTAATCTATCAGGAAAAGTAAAACACTGGTGCCAGGCCTTTATGGTAATTACACTAGGGATGCATCTGATGATTTTCTTCATGAATCATGAACGTGTCTGCTTAGTGAGTATTTCAAAATAAACTACTTTGTGTTTATGGTAATGAAGGAACATGTCACTCAGTGCAACGGTGTGGATAACTGATGTCTTTTTAATAATACTTTTTAAACAACAACGGAGGTCTGTGGCACAGAGGAATAAGATATATCAGGCTTTGATAAACACAATACTTGCAAGTAGATCAATTCATTGTTTGGGATTTTCATGAAAATAAGATTTTCTGACAATAAGAAAATTACAGAATATTTCCAGCCTTATCCTTTACTCTGTTACAATGTTACAATTTAATTTAGCAGTTGTTGTGGTGGTGGTACCAGGTGCCTTTCATTGGCAGAGCATAGTGAGCAGGAGAGAAAATAGACCTGAATGAGGGAGTTCAGGTAGGCAGGAGCTGTTTTAGTTTCTGTTTCCTAAATGAGTGTCAAGGTTTTGATTTGATGACTGATTTGATTTCAAAATACAGAAAACGCCACAAACTGGACACAACTAGAAGTCTAAAGACAGAACTGAATAACTATTGGCCTTTTCACAACAAAGCAACAATAGAGGGCGTGTCCCATGACAGATGACCCACCTATTGAAACTAGGAAGTGCTCTTGACCCAAAGCCTGATAACAGTCTAAATCTGAATCAAAACTCAAAAACAAAGTTTCAAAAACACTTATCAACCGACTGCCATTTCCTATGTTTTCCATCAGAGCTTGTTGTTTTTCTTTGTATTAGAGCACAATACTGAGCGTATAAGTATCAGTGAATTAGCAGATATCTATGATGATTTGTTCTCTATATAAAGATGTGTACAGTTTGAGATGTTTTCCTCAGCACTGCTGTATTTTTTGGCAGATAGAGGTAGTAATAATTTTTATTGTGGTCAGTTAAATAGACAATAAGCCTTTTATGTGAAGGCTTACAACTCTGAAATGTAAAAAAAATATTAAATTGTAAGACTTCGCATGAAGCTGTGCACCTCCTTTTGGGTAAATCATAATAATTCATACACAGTGACATGGACTGTTGGTTGTATCTGGTCCATGTCCATGCAGAATGATAAAGATGGCACATAAAGGCGGTGGGCTGTGGAGAAATAAACCAACAGCCTGCCAGAAGGCAAAAAAACTCAGTGTCCAAGGAAACGCTTTCATCAAGTCCTGCTCATAAAAGACGATTTACGACCATCTGGGGCTTTGACCAAGGCTGAGGTGTGTTTGTGTGCATATTGGTGTTTGTGTTTATGTGTGTATCTATATATAGTTGTGTTTACAGGGTTGTGATTGTAATTCACCCAGACGAGAGAAAAAGTGAGAAGGAAATCTGGTAAAAACACATCAGTGTGTTTCAGCACCTGAATGGATTTTAACATGGTGACCAATGTGTCTTGTAAAATCACATTTGTTAGCTTGAGTCCTGTTGTCGACAATCTGCAAACACACATGCACACACACATGCACACACATATACACACACACACACTGCAGACCTTTTTTAATATTGTTTAGTTCCTGCAAGTAGCATGTAAAAAACTGCTCTGAATGCTGAGAAAAACACCTTGTGTTTCCAAATTTTAAAGACAGACCAAAAATCTCCTGCATCTTGTAAACATAAAGTGCATTAAATATTAAAAATGAATGCTGCCTTTCCTCCAGACCACACATTCAACACCTTGATATGAAAGCAGTGCTGAAAAGGTAAGGATTAAAGGATTTTATATTATTTTTTGCAGGTAGAAACTCACATTTTTTGCCAAGACATGATGCATTAGATGCCTTTAAACAACCTGTTTTATTTTGTTGTCCTGAAGTTATTTGGTGTTTCATGTTGGTGTCAAACTGATTTTGATCAGCTCAGAAATCTCAGAGAAAATGGTAACATTAATATTTAATACATGGCTTATAAATAAATGAAATAAATAGACAGAATCAGGAGCATAATGCATAACATTTTTTGGAGGTCAGTTCCACAATGCAATGCAAGTTGTTGCCGGTAATCTGTTTTGGCTGTTATGTTCATTATCAAACTGTACCCCCTATCAGTAACTAGACCTGTAAGTGAATGACACTCTAAGTTACTACTTTCTTAAAGTTTGTCATGTTGGCTACAATAATAACCACAGGGTTAAGGTTAGGGGATGATCGTAGTTCCGGTTTTTAAAAAATGGTCCCAACTCACAGTTGGAAATGTGACATTCACGGTTAATAAACAGGAAACAAACAGCAGTCTCCTGCGTCAAAGTCCACTATTGGGTTAATGCCTTCATCCACCCCTCCTCCTCCAAATTAGGAACTTGTTAACATATACAGTATATGTATGTTATCTGAACTGCATCACTGCTCTGGGTCATAATTACCATGGCTACTAGATGGCATCTGTCACTCATAAGTATATGTCATTTTAGGGCAACTGATATTACGAGCTATTGTGTCGTTTTTCTTGGGAGGACAGTCTCGTTTTTACTTACACTATATAACTCTTGACTCTTTGTAAAAAAATCTACTTATGTTCATCCAATTTTGTAGAATTTCAGTGCAGTATATTTCTTTGACAAAAACAATTATAATCTAGCTACTAAAAATAGCAAAGGACAACAAGCTAACATGTTAATTATTTGGGATTATAGTTAAAACCACTGATGCTATAGTCATTGTAAAGGGAAATACTAAAGCTTCTAAAAAATTCTTCAAATGATATTTTTTATGGTGTGAGCTGATATTGGTTAGTCATACCTCACACTGCAACAACAATTCTACATGACTTCCACAGCTGCAGTTGAGTGGTTCTATGAGCTCCACTGCTACTACGTGATGCTCTCCAGCTGCCTGAACAGAGAGGGAGTCTGTGTGTAGAAGGCACAGTTTAATATGAATAAAAACATACAGAAAAGGGACTTGTTTCTAAATTATATTATTAAAGCTAATTCAAAACATTTGTTGTTAAAAACAGAATAAAAACATTTTTAAAGCCATCCAGTCTCAAATATTGAGGGGCACATGTCCCCTCAAGTTGAATAGGCACATGTGCCTATGGATAGAATAAATAACAATGATCTGCATTCCAATCCCCTTAAAAAAAACCACAGATTCTCCCCTCAAAAGGTACTACAGTGCAGACATTTATACACAAAACCACAAGAAGATGAAAACAGGAATGACACATGAGTTGATTTGCAGATGGTATGGACTACCAACTTTCGGGTAAGTTATCTCTACCAGCATTTTATCCCAATGTTTTGGCAAGACAAAAGCTCTGTTGGTAATGCTGATACCTCATAGACAGAGGGGCAGTTCTTGAGTTCAATACCTTGTATGTGTAGTTAACATTTTAATCATTATCTACTACTTTTTGTTATTTCAACTTCTCTTAATGCAAACTGCTTTTTGCACATTCTAACTCGCAAGATGTTTTGTTAAATTGAATCTGGGTGGTGTAGTCAGCCTATCGTAGCTGGTAGTTTATTGGTTATTGTGACAATAAATGTATTGTATTTATTATTTTTTAAACACAAATACATGAGTATATACATTTTTTATGCATCAAATTGTGATTTCCATTTTTTCAAATTAGCAGGGTTACTTCACGATCTTTCTGTGCGCCCCCTGGAAACTGCAGAAGTATGGTTGGGTGGGGAATTACTGGTCTATGGTAACAATGAGAGAAAAACAGCAATCACTGATCAACTGATATTGTAGAAGACAAAGAGAAATCATATTGAACAGAACATTTATGATGTGATTACAGCAAAGAACAGCTTACAAATAATAAATGACTCTCTCCTTCTTACAATACATTTACATTTTTTCATTTAGCAGACGCTTTTATCCAAAGCGAAGTACATATGAGACTGATACAACACAAGCAGGGATCTAGTCAGGAGACAACAACACGAGTAAGTGTCATAAAGCTTAAGTTTGGGACCAATAGGATGTAGATGCCAATAGGCAGTGCAACAAGGCAATGCATAGAGTGCAGAGATTGCATAGAAGCATGTTTTTTTTGTTTTGTTTTGTTTTTTTGTTTTTTTTGGGGGGGGGGTTTGTCCTTTTTTGTCTTTTTCTCTACCTACAGTTCATCAAGTGCAGAAGTGTTTGCGGAAGAGCTGGGTCTTTAGTCTTTTCTTAAAGATTGAGAGGGACTCTGCAGATCAAACAGAGTTTGGTAACTCGCTCCACCACCAGGGCACTACAGAGGAGAAGAGTCTAGCTAGTGACTTAGGGCCCTCAGGCGCCTTTCATTGGCAGAGCAATATCCTTCTCCTCCATCTTTTGCTGTGAACATGCAAATCAGAACATCTGCATTTGCATCTCACCTGTCTAAACAAGAAGGAATTAGTGGAGACAATCAGAACACACGAGGAGTGAGAGATGAGATGAGAACGGCACCTCTCCCCAGGCTGATAAATAATACAGCACTCTGGCTTTTTAAATAGAGTTCACAGCCATTTATACACACACACACACAGGGGAAGTCATACTTGATCACAGGGTGAAAACCAGCTGAGATCCTGACAGATATTTGTTCATTGTGTTAAAACAGCGATGACACAGGAAGTCAGCCACTCACAGCAGGTTCTCTGATGTGAGACCACGTCACATGTTGATACATGTCATGTAACTTGACAAGATCAGAACTCCCTGGAGAAGTTTCATCACAGCTGTTTCATCATTTAAAGTAAAAGTGCACTGAGCAGATTTTCAATGAACAAGTGAAGGCGCTCAACTGTAGAGATATTCAAAATGTTGCTGTCCATGGTGCTGAACAGAATGATTTGTAAACTGGGCTTATTCAATAGTTTGAAAGCTGTGTTATACATTAAAATAAAAAGCACAAACAGCAACAACAAAAGCAAAAGCAAAAGCTTTAAAAAATAACATTATTGTCATTTTGCAAACGTAACTTACATGTTTTACATACATATCAGGTGCAATGCAGGATTAACATAACCTAATTTATGGTCAACAGTCATTGTATAATACATGTTACTGGGTGGAAACACATTCAAGAAAGTGAACTTGGACAAGCTGAAGTTTACCTGAAGGATATTTTAAAACCATGGCATGGCGACCAGAACAATGGACATCCCTGCAGAAATCAGGAGGAGGACATACAGAGGAGGTCCAGACAGCAGAGAAGAGGAGAAGAGGAGATGTAAGCCCTTATCTCCCTTCTATCATCACAGGCAATGTCAGATTGCTTGTCAATAAGACAATAAGATGGACGAGCTAGCAGCCCTAGTGAGGAATCAGAGGGACTTTTATGAGTGTAATGCTATGTGTTTCACAGAGACATGGCTACAGGAAGATACTCCGGATCCCATAGCTACCGCCGACAGCTTTCAGACCACTTGGGTGGACAGGAATAAATCTGAGAGTGGTAAGAAAAGAAGTGGTGGGCTCACTGCTTTTATTAACAACAGATGGTCCCACCCTGGTCACATGGAGCTACGTTCATACTACATACACGGGCAGTTCTCACAAGCCCCCCTCCGCTAACCTGGCAACCATGTGTGATGTCACCCACTCTGTTATGACAACACTCCAGACTCTGCACCCCAGTGGTTTCTTCGTGATCTCTGGGGACTTCAATCATGTGACACTGGACAAGACTCTCCCCACTTTCACTCAGTTTGTGGACTGCAATACCAGAGAATGCAGGACCCTGAACCTGCTGAAGGTTAATGTTAAAGAGGTCTACAGCGCCAGTGCCCTCCCCCCACATGGACGATCAGACCACAACCGGGTCCACCATCAGCCCAGGTACAGACCACTGGTCATGTGTCAACCCGCTCCCATCAAGACTGTAAGGAGGTAGTCTGAGGAGACATATGCTACTTTACAAGACTACTTTCAATGCACTGACTGGGATGTTTTTCTCATGCCATATGATGAGGACATAAATGGACTGACAGACTGTTCGACCGAGTACATCAACTTCTCTTTGGCCACTTCTGTTCTGGTTAAAACTGTCTGCTGTTTTCCCAACAACAAGCTGGGTTAACAAGAACATCAAAGCACTCCTGAATGAGAAAAAGAGGGCATTCAGGTCAGGGGACAAAGAAGCAGGAAAGTGGGTACACAAACATCTCTCAGTGAATATCAGAGAAGGAAAGGAGACCTTTAGGAGGAAGTTGGAGAAGAGGCTGTAGCAGAACGACACCAGGGAGGTCTGGAGAGGCATGAGGACCATCAGTGGTTACAAGCCCAGCAGTGAGATGGTAGATGGGAAAATCAACAGAGAAAACGATCTGAAGCGTTTCTTCAATAGATTTGACATGCAGTCTCACAATGACCACTTTGACAACCAGCCACCCAGCAACAACAACACCTCCAACCTGCTGACTATCTCTGATGACCAGGTGAGGTGAGTGCTGAGTAGACTCCACCCAGCACAGGCTGGTGGTCCTGACAGCATCAGCCCAAGGGTGCTCAAGGCCTGTGCTCCCCAGCTTTGTGTCACACTCCAGCACCTCTTTAACGTCAGCTTACATCTGGAGAGGGTCCCTGTGTTGTGGAAGACATCCTGCCTGGTTCCTGTACCGCCCCAGTGCCACTAGCGACTGCAGGCCAGTAGCACTGACCTCACACATCACGAAGGCTTTTGAGAGACTGGTCCTAGATTCCCTCCTGCCACTGGTCAAGCCTTCATTTTACCCCCTCCAGTTTGCCTACCAACCAGATGTTGGAGTGGATGATGCCATCATACACCTGCTCCACCATGGCAACACCCACCTGGACAGGCCAGGAAGCACGGCCAGAATCATGTTCTTTGACACCATTCAGCCTGCCCTGCTGGGGAAGAAGATGACTGTCATGCAGGTGGATGCTCCTCTGGTGTCCTGGATCATAGACTACCTTACTGAATTCCCTCAGAACTATGTGTCAGCCGCAGTGGTGAACAATACTGGATCTCCACAGGGGACTGTCCTGTCCCCTTTTCTCTTTACCCTGTACACCTTGGACTTCAGGTATGACACCGAGATCTGCCACCTACAGAAGTTCTCTGATGATTCTGCAGTTGTTGGATGCATAAAGGGGGAGGATGTGTCAGAGTACCAGAGGGTGATGGACAGTTTTGTGGACTGATGTGAGCTGAACCACCTGCAGCTCAACATCAGCAAAACAACAGAGATTGCGCTGGACTTCAGGAGATCCAGAACTCCTGCTGGTCCTCTTTCCATTAGGGAAGAAATGGTGGAGATGGTACAGGAGTACAAATACCTGGGTGTCCACTTGAACTCTGCGGCTCTCTACAGGAAGGGCCAGAGTCTGCTCTTTTTCCTGCGGAAGCTGTGGTCCTTCAACATCTGTGGCACCATGCTGTGGATGTTTTATGAGTCCGTGGTGGCCAGCACCATTTTCTATGATTTGGTCTGCTGAGGCAGAAGCCTGAGGGTGGCCAACACCAACAAACTCAACAAACTGATTCAGAACTGATTCAGGCAGGAGCTGGACCCTCTGCATGTAGTCGCGGAGATGAGGATGTTGCCAAAACTCCTCTCCATCATGGACATCTTGGGAGATGTCCCTCTTCACAGTGTTCTGGTTAGCCAGAGGAAGTTCAGCCAGAGACTCAGAATGACTAAGTGCTCCACAGAATGCCTTCCTCCCCTTTTTACTGAAGTTGAACATTTTTTTCAACTTCAACAATCTACTGCCAACACTGCTAACTTACATTTAAATTACTGTAAATCACTTACTTCTGTACATCTACATCAGTACTGTGCTGTTAAACTACTGTTAATTTACTGTTGATCCACATTACACTTTTCATTTGTTTACCTTTGTACATCACAGTTAATTCACTGTTAAATTACTGTTAATCTACTTTGCATGTTTCCATTTTTGCACTTTTGTCCATACTGTGATTCTACCTTACACATTACTTTTTGTAAATTTGCATTTGTACATTTTTCTATTTACTTACTGTGTTTTTATTATTATTACTATTTTGTTTTGTAGTAGTTTTTACCTTTTTACTTATTTACTTCTACTTCCCTAACTGCATGTCGAGAAACTGAGCAATTGTAACACAGCAATTTCTCTGCGGGGATCAATAAAGTTTTTCTGATTCTGATTCTGATTCCTATGTTTATCAATAATTGATGCAGGTGATGTCCTTCTGTCTTAATTGATTTTTTGGCCGCACAACAAGCTGTTAACACAACATTTACAAATTATCACCATATAAAGTTGATAGAGCAAACGTTTTAGCAAACACTTGCTTATTTACACATTCAGCACAGAGTGACATTAGCATTCATTATGAGTATTGTTTCCACCTGATTTATTTATTCACCTGATATTCATTTCCCTGATAACTTTGGTCCTCACCAACTACTATGGCTGCAACAGTAAATGCTCCACTTTCCTCACCAACTAATTTGTCTATTTGCTGTGTGGTGTAGCATACAGTGGGCTAATCAGAGCTTTTCACTGAAAACAGCTACCTGACAAGAGTTGTGGACTGTAAATCCATAACAATGAGCTGGAAGAGGTTAAACACTCCATGGAGCTGCAGAGTCAGGTGGTAATTCTTTGAGTTTGTGACTACTAGCAGCCACTTTCACAAGTGCTCTGCACTTTCCCCTTGCTAATATAAACATATTAATTAGTGAAGCTTTAAAATTCCTCTGAGACTCAAAACAAAAAACTTGCATACATAAACATAGTAGAGTAAAAAAGATGAGAAGATGGAAACTGAGAAAAAGAAAAAAACGTCAACAAATAAAACAAAAAACAAAACAAAACAAAACAACTTTACAAAGAAAAAATGGCAAAAATGAATAAAAGTGTCAGAAAATTCTGTAGCTTACAGATTTATCAACTTACTCCACACTAAATCTGTTGTTGGATGGGCACATAGAAACCATGTGCTTCCTCCAACATGCACCGAGTCACCGGCTGCTTCTTTTCACCTGCCAGCGCAGAGCTTCACTGTGAGGGCGTCTGTTACAAAGTTATGTAATGAACTACAGAACAAATGACTGTATCAATATGAATTTGCCAGTACTTATGATACTCATGTACATGCTTTATAAACTAGAGTTTTGGCGAGGCAAACTGTTCTGTACTCAGCCAGAAACTGATTCTGATTCTAATTTGAAATTGAGATCAAATACCCCTGATGTGCCCATTGGCTGTATTGCTGAATGACACTATAAACACGTTGACCTAGATATAGCCTTGAAAAAAAGTGCCCTGCACCTTCAGACTAAAGCCATGTTTCAGTTTTAATTAGAGGGGAGAACTTTATCTCCCTCTCAGCCTCTTTCTGTTCCCCTTAGCCACCTGGCCGAGGCAGCAGCAGAATGTAAATTGGGTTCTGGGCTTTAATTGGATACTGTACATGCTGGGAAGGACCATGTACACACAACCACACACACCGCACACACACACATACACATGTAGAACTGCTGTCTTACATTGAAGGGTTGAACATGGACACAGGAAGCTGTGCAGTTGGCAACTGGGTTTCAGTGTAGCCATGCTTCCATGTCCAACCTGGACTACTTCTCTGCTGAAGTCTTGGAACCAGTAGAAGATGTCTACAGTTCAATAGCTTGTCACCAGTCAATAGTGGTAAAGAACATAACATAACTCCAGTTATAGCATATTTATAATGTAAAACTAAAATGTTTCATATCATGTCTGGAACCGTTTTTTTCCATTTTCGAATCTCCACATGATAATGCTTAGCAGTACACCGGTGGGATCATGGTAACACAACAGAACAACAGAAAATTGAAAAAGACTAAGACAAATAATTCGAATAAATGGAATGGATGGAAAGATTCTGGTTGTTTGTGTCCTTTTGTGCAGGACTACCAGCTGCACATTCACAAAAGTATCAATCCTAAAAAAAACAAAATTTCATTTTCCACTTTTTCCAATTGAGAGAAATAATTTAGTGAACCAGTGCTACATGGACTCTTGTTGAGTGCCAAGGACATTACTGTAATTCAAAAGGAAATAGCTCTCTGACACAGAATCTAGCTTGATCTTACTTTTTGAGGAGTAAACAAGCTTCTTGGATAAGCTCAACAAATTGGACATTTGAAAACATGAAGTCAGCTGCTTGATGAAAACTGGTGGTAGAATGGAGCTTAAAAATCTGAGTGTACAAGAGAAAATAACAAGCTGAAAGCTTCTGTGTATGTTACAGTCAAGATCAATGAGGGATAATTCAATCCTCGCTGGAATACCAGTCTATAACAAGCATAAAGAACAGAAACTTAAAGGCTCTCTCAACAAAGAGACTGACCCTCAACAACATCTAACCCTTATCCTTCACCTGGACCCACAGTCTTGAAAAAAGAAAACCTTCACTGAATCTCTTTCATTAAACACAAAATCTAAAGCCAAACCTAAACCAACATCATCTTACTTTCCATTTGTACTTTGGGTGTAGTCAAGGACAGCAGATGAGTCAAACTACAGACTGTTCATAGATACAAACATTACACACTGACTGAAACTGTAGAGGAACTGTACAAACAGGGTTTTGAGATGCAGGCATGAGCCAATTTAAACTGAGAATGAGCTCCAGTAAGCAAGTCTCCGGCCAGCTTTGGACTATATCTTTGGCTGATTGTGGCGCGACATTCATCACAAGTCTGGCTTGAGATTTAGGTTGCTGTTTTGACAAGCCATTTAGCTTCTTGGGTAAGACTCTAAAAGAGACACATTTATAACCAAGTCCACTAAATTAAAGAACAACATTGTTAAGTGTTTTCTGATCTGACTCCCCTATTGAAAGGACAACATCATTCATCAGTACCTTCCAAAACATTACTAAAAACAAGTCTTTTGTGATCTAACACCATTATGATTAAAGTTTCCCTCCAGTCAAAAATGTGTTTTTCTTATCGTTACTTCACGTGGATGTTTGAGCTTCATTGTGCCAAATGATGTATGTGCAGAGTTTGTTTTCATATTCATCTGATCAAGGAGGAAAGTTTCTCTGTGCTGACTTTAAATCTGAGTTTAAGGTGTGTATCTACGAGCATGATTTGTGACATCACAGTTTGGAAGCCAATCGTGGTCCACTATGCAAGTGTGATGTGACCTCCAGTTCACATGCACTGAGAATGGACTTTACAGTCAAGAAGGAGACATCCTGTGTCCAGCAGTTAAACTTCTGAAATGAAATATATTTGCATATTCATAGATTGGGATTTTTCAATGAGGGAGATATAGTAGAAGTAATTTTAAGGATTTTAACAAGGAAATCATCTTTCAGTCAATCTTTTTTTTGTGGAACAACCATATTAGACACAAATTATTATTCAAAGCAGAGTATCCTAAAACATGTCCAGAGGAGATTTTTAAGGTTTGGTTAGTTTTAGACACAAAAACAACTTCATAAAGTGTTAGTGAAAGTTCAAACCAGTCACACATCCTTCAAAACGCCAATATTGACTGTGTGTGTGTGTGTGTGTGTGTGTGATCTTTTTCGGGAACTCATACTTGCAAGGAGCCAGTTGCCTCTGTGAATTTAGTAGTTGACACTGACAAACTGTTGTTTATTCGGCATTTGTGTGTGTGTGTGTGTGTGTGTGTTTGTGTGCGCTCTACCTTAGCTTATCGACACACACACCAGGAGACATGCACACCCACTGGGAGATGCTTCAAAGCGTGGCATCGCTGTCGGCTGTATTGCTTTGTGTTTCATGTGTCCTCTATTTTTCCACCCAGCACCCTCCATCCCTCCCCCCACCTCCCCCATTCTTTATTAATGGCCCAGATGTGGCGGCGGCACACGGGGAGCTCATTACACAGAAGACAACACAGAACGGTTGTATCCATATTCAAACATTTTGGGAGGAGGCGCTTTCATGTAATATGTAACCGAACTAGTGTACAGCCTCTAAAACTAACAATGTTGCTTGTTCGACACTTTCCGCTCTGCATTTGATTAGGTTAGGAGGTGGAAGAGGAGCAGGAGGAAGAGGAGGTAAATTCATGCATTATGTAACTATGTGTAGCTGTGGCTTGTGCAAGATTTTCCTCCGCCTTGTGTTTAAGCAAGGAGAAAGGAAAGGAGGAGAAAGAGGAGGAAGTAGGAAGGAGGAGATGAGAAGGAGATGAGGATTGATGTAAAGAGGATGGGTTGGAGGAGGAGCGAATGGTGAAGAAGTTGGGAAGGAATAGAAGAAGTTGGTGGAAGACAAGTACAGGGAGGAGGTGAGGAGAAAATAAACGGGAAACGTGGGGGAGGAAGAGATGAAGGAGTAAGGTGAGGAGAAAGATGGAGTTAGAGAGAGATGCAGGAGATAGGATTAACAGAGATGTGATGAGGACTAAGAGAGGGAAGACAAGGAAGAAGAGGAAGAGAGAAAGAAAGGATTAAAGTGAAGGGGAGGTAGAGAAAAGGGTGGTGGAGGAGGAGGAGAAAAAGCAGAGAGATGGGACAGAGTTTAGGAGGAAGTGAGGAAAAGGAAGTGAGGAGAAAAGTTAAGGCCTAGAGATTAGGAGAGGAAGACGAGGTGATGAGGAGTAGAAGTTGGAAGAAGTGAAGGAGGAGGAGAAAAAATGGAAGAGGAAAGAGGGGAGGAGGAAGTACATGAAAAGATGGAGGTGAGGGGGAGGGAGATGAGAAAAAAAAGATGGGGGATATAGAAGATGGGGGTTGAAAGAGGTTGAGGAGGGAGGGCGACGAGGAAGACAAGAAGTGGTAGAAGGGGAAGAGGAAAGAAAAGAGGAGAGAGTGGCAGAAAAGATGGAGGCCAAGAGGAAAGAAAAATAAAAGAGAAGGATGAAGTGTGGGTAGGAAGAGGTGAGGAAAATAAGAGGTGAGGAAGAGGGGAGGTGGGCGTCGGGAGTCAGAGTCACTTTCATCAAAGAAATTTGTTGTGTTGATCGGAGGTGTGAACGCAGCAAACCTGACAAATCTTCTCTCACAAACCCATCCAAAACACAAGGTGACTGTGTGTGTGTGTGTGTGTGAATGTGTGTGTGCGTCACACCCTAGGGGACAGTCAACCTTTCCAGTGAACAGTCTTTATCAGCCTCCATGTTTGGGTTTGTATCTTCACCACATGATCTGCTGTTATTCACCTCCTGCTATTCACCATGCTGCTGGGAGGACAGGAACAGAGATCCTGTGTGGACACCAGTTAAATGACTGCAGACTGATTTCCATATGTTTCCTGCACCATCTGGCCTGTGGAACAGAGCCCATGATGTAACATGGCACAAGTGTTTTATCTTGATTGGATGTTGCCTGTCACCTGCTGCCCATTCAACTAATTCAGTGTGGTGTTATCCTTTTTTAGAATTATTTCTCTCTTGAGTGTGAATAAATCCTTTTATTGCACTGATCTTTTCATGGTGGATCCAATAAAAGGCTTTATTTCTGTGTGAGATAAACTTTGGCCAAATGTGTGTGGACACCTGCATATGACATCCATACTGCATGTGGTAGCTCATTTTGTTCCAAACTCTGGAATTAATCTGCTGCTATAATAGCCTCCGCTCTTCTGGTTTCAGGCTTTCCACCAGATGTTGGAGTATTGGTGAGGTCCAACATACTTGTTGGGTGATAAGGTCTGGCTCACAGTTGGTGTTCCAGTACATCCTAAAGGTGTTGCTGCAGGATTAAGATTTCCTTTTGCTGGAACTAAGAAGCTCAAACCATGAAAAACAGCCCCTGACCGAATGTACACAATAGTATGTGGACATTGGTGTCAGCAGTGATTTATCCTGGACTCTCCAGCACCCTATGGATGCAGTCTTTGAGTTTTGTGGGAGTGACTTTATGCATTTTATGCTTTGAAGGGAGTTGTTCTCAGCTACTTTAAACACAACTGACACAGTTTTGAAAGAAAAGCTCAAAGCTGTCATAAACAGAGGTCCAAAAATGTCCAAACTATAGTCCCAAGAGTTTTAAACAGCACTTAAACATTCACATCTCCTTTCAGGGGTGACCTTGATGATCTGATCAAAGGCCAATAAAAACACTGGCTGTGTCTGAAATCACTTCCTTGTTCACTCATTCACTGCTCCTTTCATAATACACATTAAATAATCTACTCAATAGTGAGAAGAAAATCAAGACTTCAGACACTTACTAGTCATCATCATGTTGCGTCATCACCATCAGCTGTAGAGTCGCACAACAGTAATTTTCACATCTATAACACATGGAGCATTGCATTGTGGGAGTGTTAGCAGAAACACCATTTTTTTCTCTGCATTGTGGAATTTTTGAGGGAACTATATAGTTGATACATTTACACACTCAGAATGCAGACACTCAAATAAAATGGTGAAGGGTAAATATAGTGCACTATGTAGTAAATAGGAAGTGATTACAGACACAGTGTACCTCTTGAATTTCTGACATTGGCTGTCTATAAAGAATTACATTTACAATACATTTTACCAGCCCGAATAATATAATTTATAAAGAAAAGTTGCTTTTCTGTATGTTTTTATTCATATTTTTCCGCCTGGTACACACAGACCCTGCTCTCTGTTCAGGCTACTTGCTTCCTTCCAGCAAGTAGAGCCGCTCAGCTGCGCGGCTGTGAAGTCGTGCAGAATTGTTGGTTGTGTTAACTGCAGTGTGAGGTATGAATAACCAATTTCAGCTCACGCCATGAAAACAGTATGACTTAAGTGGAATTAATTTGTAGGTTCCTTGGAGATTCAGAATGTCCCTGTTTAACGTGACTTTTGCATCAGTGGTTTGTTAGCTTGTTGTCCTTTGCTATTTAGCTAAGTTATTGTTTTTGTCAAAAAAAAAATGTACAGTATTCAAATGTGTCCTTTAAAACAAGGCATGGACACATGGAGAAATTTTTTACAAAGAGTCAAGGGTTATATAGTGTAAGTAAAAACAGTAGCTACATGTACTGTATGTGAGCTCTCTTTACTTAATTCTAATTATTTAAAAATTCTGGCTAGCTAACCTGGCAACATTACTCCTAAATTTTAAAGCTTTTTTGCTATCATTTTCTTGTTCAATATGACTAGTAAATGCCATTGGACCCTATTGCAGTGTTTTTCATATACAAATCTAAATCATGTCAAAGTCAGTTACCTTTTAGCACTGCTCGCCCCCGTCTTGCTTTTTCACATTTTCCCTCTAAAATGTGCCCTGTTTTTTACCTTGTGCTGGTGTTTTCACATTCAGCCTTTTTGAATGTGCCAGCGTGTGTACATGTGTGAACATGTGTCCAAGAGTGTGTGTGTCTGTGTTTGCATGTCTGCTAAGGTATCATGAGCAGCTCAGTGCATGCTGCTGTATCATGAGCGGATATGAGGTGAAGAGACCTGCTTGTTTATTCAATCTGTGGCTCCACCGCTTCAAATCAAATCTCCTGTAATTAACTTCATCATGTGTTGAAGTTCAGGGCGTTCTCAGTAGGCACTGTGTGTGTGTGTGTGTGTACGTGTGTGTGTGTGTAACTGGAAAATGAACATACTGTATGTGTTTGTGTGTGTGTGTGTCTTATGGAGGAATACTGGTGATGCTGATTTGGATGTCTGTGTGCAGAGATGTTTCCCGTTATACCTGCGCTTATGCCACAATGACGTCATACAGGATGGAAAGCAGTGATGAGAAATTTCCATGTTAACAATTTAGGCTACAAGAGTCAATGTTTCCGGACAATGCAAGACAGTTCAATTGTGGTGTTTGTTATGTAAGGGTTAAAATACACTGTGCATTGTCAATATAACACTGTATCCATTGATGGAGTGTTTAATTTCCTTGAAACTATGGCTGACATGTTTCTCTGTATTATTTAGTGCCAAGTCTGCTTCTCTTGTGCCTCCATGTTGCTCAGTGTTGCTAGTACATGTACGTTTTCAATCATGCCTGTCATTGTTGACAGCCAGTATTTTACAATCAGTTAGTCAGGTCCACACTGAAATGTGCAACTGTTCTTTTTTTTTTTTTTTTTTTTTTAAGTCTTCCAATCTGAAGAGCATTTTCAAAAAGCTCCCATTATTGTGGATTGAAGGAGAGAAAAAGGTGCAATTTTGAATGTATCCACATTAGTGTGGACATAGCCTCAGAGTCATAATGACATGAGGGAGGAAATCAGACAGTGAAGTGCTGAAATCTCCCTGGAGATGGATGGAGAGAAAAGGAGACAGTTTCCACTTATTCCCCCTCGTCTGACCCTTTCTTCAACCCCCTCTCCCTCTCTGTCTCTCTCTCTCTCTCTCTCTCTCTCTCTCTCTCTCTCTCTGTCTGTCTGCCTCTCAGTGCTACACACACACATTTTCAGTGTCCACACACAGCCCCGACATGCAGACACATATAGCCCACAGCATGCTGGGTAAATACATGACAAGACACAGAATAGAAACTGAGCATGAGGATGCATACAAGTTCACAAACACACACACACACACACACACAGGCACACACGCACGCACGCACACACTCACTCACATACACACACATGCTGTCCTAGGTCACTTTTTGGGACATTACATAGACTTACATTAATTTCCTGGAGACTTACCTTAACCCTAACCATAACCACTGACCCAAAAATCAACCTTCTCCCAGCTGGAGACACAGCTTTTGTCTCAATTTGGACAAGCCGTCCACAATTAATTGGTCTGAAATTTGTCCCTGAAAGGAGCCTATGAGACACACACACACACACACACACACACACATACAGTTTTGTTAGCAACTGTTTGTGTATGTTTAGATGCTGTTTTGGGCTCAGTCTGAGAGATCTGAGTACACTTGGTACAAATTACAGGAGTTTTATCAAAAACCACAGGAGTTGTCATGTTGGGCCAGATCTACTTTGCGTGTCATAGTCTTCATATTATGTTGCATTATCTGACATTCTTTTCTTTTTCACTGTCTTCTTCTTCCTGCTTTTGCTCAAGTGAGGCCCAAATGAGTGTTCAGACTTAACATGCAGTTATATACAAAGTCAGTGGAAAGATGAGAGTGTACATGAGCTCACTCTGGGTAGCATCCACACCTGTTAAAAAAATTCACATTTAATGAAACATTTGTGCTTATATTTGATTCCACTTTGTGAACATACAGATACAGGCTCTGTGCAATTAGTCAACTGTTTGTGATGAACAAACATGGACGACACAAACAGTCTAATGGTCAAAGTTGTGCAAACTTGGTCGCTATGCTTGGTTGCCAATAGTTTGGTCCACTGCAAAATATCTCAACATCATCTGTACTTCTGATTCTGACAACTTCTGATCTGTATTTTTTCTAGTCATGGTCCCCAGAGGATGATTCTGAATGAGTTTGACGACCTCTTCCTGTTCTCTTGTGCCACCGTCAAGCCAACCAACTGTTTGACTAGGTTTGTCTGTAACTTACTGTGTATAAGTGCTCAAACAGTCGATCAACACAAAATGATTCAGTCCTTAACCCAACAGGTGAGGTAATTGTTAGAAAAAAAGTGATTTATCAAGTAAAAATGCCAAACATTCTCTTTTTCCATATTTGAGGATTTGCTGCTTTTCTCTGTTTAATATCACTGTAAACTGAATGTTTTGGTCATGGCTTGTTAGTTATACAAAGCAGGAAATCTGACGATGTCATCTTTGGCTATTTTATAGACTAAATTAACAATTTTCCTCTGGTGCCACCATGTGGCAAAAAAAATCCACACATGAAATATCAAAATCTAGCGGGCAGATTGACCTGAAAACATTCATGCTCCTCAGAGGATGAACCCTTTGAATCATGATGACCCCATGATCTTCCCTCCAGCACCCTCCATTAAATGTTGCATTTTTAGAATTCAAATGTAGGATTTGCATTTCAATTTGTCTTTTATTTATTCATTCAATCACTTAGCCTTGTTTACGTAATTTAGAAAAAGTGAGTCAGTGCTGTCTTCTAGCCTCATCAAGCTTTACAGCGATTCAGAGTGGAACCACAACTACACTGTCAGGCAGTGTAGCTTCTCTGGTCAACCACAATCCTGTAATGTGGCTACATGAGGCATTGAGGACACAGAGCATTTTGGGTCTAGTGCCTTGCTCAGGGGCACCATCTTACTGACTGAAGTGAGATCATTACTTATTCATTTTCCACACCCATTTTCCCACAGACAATTGGGAGATTTTACAGACTTTTACATTTTCTTCTTTCTGCATCCTTTCTTCTCTTTCCCCACATCACCTCCATTTTCTGGTCTTGATATCAAATAAAGATGAAGGTGTCGCTCTAATTGACATTGTTTCCAATGAATCATTTAGCAGTGTTAGTCTAACATCCCAGATTCCAGGTCAGTGCGTCTCACTACACATCCCGCTGCCAGCAGGGTTTAGCCTGGTTCGGCCTGCCTGCTGCAGACTGGCATTGCTGTGTCTCTGCTGCTGCTGTTGCCAACCAGCAAACGCCAAATGTTTTTTCTGCCCTGGCCATCCCTCGGGTGCAGAGCTCCGATATGTGCAGGCATTTTCCCTGGAGCAGAAAAATGCTGAGGGGGTGGAATGTTTTAGAGAGGGGTACGCATTTACCCCTCCTGTTGGTTGGGCAGGATTATTGTTGTTGTCAGAGTCTGATTTCTAGTTATTTGGATTCACACACTGGCAATGTTAGAATCTGTGATGTGCGTTTTCAGGAAAAACATTGCACATAATTAAATAATAAAAGGAGAATTACATTTCTAATTCCTGCATACTCACAAAAGTATTTGGCTTGCTTGCAATTTCATATCTGCATAAGCTTGACTGATTTTCATGTACAGTATACAGCACTTGCCCGGTTGTTAGTAGGCATGCAAAGCACATTCACAAGTCTGCAAAGTGAAATTCAAATACAACTTGTGCACATTCTAATGCAATCAAATCATACAATTATGTTTTTATTGAGCTCCATACCTGTCTTTCACCTGCCCCTTATTGCTTCACAGTGTTAAAGGGTTTAAGTTTGTGTCTGCGTCTGTGTGAGAGGAAAAGAAATATTTGGAAGGATAAATGTCAGGTTTCAGAACATGACTGTGCTTGTGTGTCTTAGTGTGTAATTTTTTTTTACTGTTATGGATATGATTATTTTGGATATTTGAGTCCATGCGTTTGTGTGCATGATTCTGTATAAGTCTTGTGTGTGCGCGCTGCAGTGTAGCAGTCAGTAAAAGTAGGTCAGGAGAGAAGGGCTCCCTAGAAGACGATGTGAACTTGTCACCTTGAATCGCGTTAGAAACTGCTGAGGGAGGAGAGAGGGAGAGACAGATGAGAGGGAGAGGAGGAGGAGGAGAGGGGAGGACCAGAAAGGACAGGGAGAAAGAGAGGAGGAGGAGGAGGTGCAAAGTGTGGAGAACTGACGGAGACAAACAGCAAGAATATTGAATGGGAGGCGAAAGAAAAGTCCCCCTGATTGTCACATGTGTCTGTGTCCTCTTTATTCAGTTTGAACACAAAAATTCCATCATAAACAATATTTCATATTACAGCAAAAACACATCCAAACTGCTATTGTAGGACATCGTTAAAGGGGACATATTATGCTTTTTGTGATTTTCTGTTATTTATATATAGTTATGATGTTGGATATCTATTTTAAACATGTTCATAGTTTCAAAACGTGAGGGTAACGTATGTAGAAATGTTGCCTTCAAGTCAAAAGTCCAACCTGTTCAACCTGCTCTGAATGCTTTGTTTTCAATGTTTTTTTTCTTCCTTGTCGATGAGCTGATGTCACACATGCCCAAAAACAGACAACTGGGTTGTTACTAAGGTTTTTCCATGTATTGTTTACTCTCATATATTGGATCGGATTCCAGCTCGAACATTTATGGATGGATTTGAGAAGGAGAAGTGAACTTTTTGAGTAAAGAATGAGAAAAAGTAGGTAAATCCTACTACTTTAGTTTGTTTCATGGTTTGTTGACGTAGCCACTGGAGCTGGTGGAAGTCTTTCAAGGAGCAGCTTCTACAGCTGGCCAATCAGAACAGAGTGGATTCATTCATTTGTGGATACATGCATGCATCAGAAGTGATACTTTTGACTTTTTCTTATGTGGAAGAGTGGCTTGTTGTGCCAAACCAACTGAGAATCATCACCACTTCTGCAGCTTTTGACCTCTTTTAGCTAATTATTTGGTTCTCCAGCACATAGACTGTATGTGGTTGAGTCTTATGGCTCTCAACAACCCTCCATACATAATAAACCAACTATTAATTCAGTCAGCTGATTTTGAGTTAGGTTTTATCTTTTCTCACCAACATATATCTTTTAAGTTGCATTTTAGTAGATAAAAAAACTTTAGATGTACAATTTTCAGTGTCTAGAAATATAAGATTTTATTCGTAATATTATTCACTATTATAAGTTCTATTTTATGTAATGTTTACAGTAACCTTTCAACAAACCTTCAAAAACTTCCAGCAATAAACTTGATGATGATGACAGTGATATCCAGAAAAGTTGACCCGTAATGAAGGCGCATAAAGAAAATCAGGACTCAAAACAAATCAAATTCAGAAATTATGCCAAGTGATGGAACTAGACACTGTTGGTATTTGTTTATCATACGTATTGGTCCTGGACATGTATAACTGCTTCACACTTATTCCCTCATAATATCATATTAATATCATATAACCATCATAACAGTGAAGGTAATCTATCTTTTTCTTTTCATTACTCTCCTCCTCAATGCTATTAACATTTTGTACACACACTCTACATCAGTGTCTTTCACTGAAGTAATGGTCAAAGAGTCAAAGCACAACAAATGATGGAAGATGGAAACATAATAACACATGAGATCATAACTGACATCTTTTAAGCCCTTGATAGCTGAAGACAGTGTTGAGAGAAGTAGAAGGAGAAACAGGACATGGATGGAGGGATGAAGGGAGGATGACTGAGACGATGAGGGACAGATGCTCATCTGATCTCAAACACACTGAGGGATTTATTCAAACTTTGAAGTGAGGGAATGTTCTGTGTAAATAGCAAAGTACAGGAGTCACCCAGGGGCTGCGCACAGCTGACTGGATTTTACATTTGGGTATAAACATGGTAAATCCATTAACGTTAAGGTCACTGGGTAATGGACATACTATGTACAGGAAAGCTCAAACGCTATGGCTGTCCTCAATGGACAGATTTGGGTGAAAGCACCAAAACTTTTAAGATTCTCTGCAATTCAGCTGGGGATCAACAGAGGCATGGTACCACATATAAACCTGTATGGTACTCATCTTATTGATGACATATTCTAATAACTAGACACAGTTTTTTACTGGAATAAATTGTGAAAATGTAGAAACAGCATTTGATAAAACATTATAAATTAATGATAGTGATTACTAATCACAAAAAGATGACATACCATAAACAATTGTTGAGTAGAGTAACAAGAAAACTGAATTCTCAAAAGTATAGACTGTCAAAGTAGATATATTGACTCTCATGGCAGAAACACCAGCGGAAAAATAACAGTCCCCATAATAAGTTTGTCACAAGTAATTGATCTAGTAACCATATGCAGAGTTCACATAGAGTAACAGTTAGCTTCAACAGCAAATTAACAGTTACTTAGAATGTCATATTAGCAACACATTAAAGTGGCTGTATACTCCTTCAGACAAGCTTGTCAGACGGTGGAAATGCCCATGAAACCATTGGGGAGGCTGTTGTTCAAGAGGTACAGTACATCCATTAGTCACAAGGTTGGTGGTTTAATCCCTTGGTTCTTCTGTCTACATGTCAAAATATCTTTAAGAAAGTCATTCAATGCTAATTGTTCCTGATTGCTAGGTCAGTGCCATCAGTGTGAGTGTTTGTTTGTGTGAATGAGAGGCACATTGTAAGACACGCTGGTATAAAAGTGTTTTTGTCCATGACAAATCCATTCACCACATCGCTCATTTGAGTTGAACTCAGCTCAAAAGTTCAACACAAATAATTCATTGCTAAAACTATTCTACAGTTCAGTTTTTATTTCAAATCTGTAAACGAAAATTAAACAAAAATGTTCCATTCACCACTTAATCACTGATTGGTTGGATTGTACTGATATTAACTCCAGTGGGTCACCAGACTGTCAATGCAAACGAGCCAGACAGGACACAACTTCTGTTTATTGTTACCACGGTGAGTAGTTTTTTTTACATTTAGACCATGTTGCTGAGATGTACATTGTCACAATAGTACAGTTTGAATAAAAAAATCTCTGTACATGTACATTAAGGAGGAGGGCTTCTCTTTATTCAGGTTAGAAATTTGGAGCCATGGCTGAGGCTCTGCACTAAATCCTGGCTTAGTGAGGCTAACGAAGAAAGCCCTAAACCCCTTCAACCTGCTCAGCCGAGAAACACGATCATGTCAAATTTAGTGAAGGGAGAGAGAGAGAATGGCACAGAAAGAGAAGGAGGGATGATGGAAACAGAAGGAGGGAGAGGTGTGTGTTGTGAGAAAGTTCAGTCCGCCCTGCCTGTCACAAACCTGACCTGCATGTCTTTGGACGGTGGGAAATATCAGAACGTCTGGATCAAACATGAGGAGAATGATTCTGAATATTTGACTTATTTGGTTATGGGGGCATAACCAAATGCTGTTTGTTTTAATGCATGCGATGGATTTTTCACATTATGGACAATACATTAATACCAACTTAATAACATCATTATGAGACATAAGGTAAAGCTGACAGATGGGGACAGTCTGGAGAACAACATCATAAAAAGACAACATAATAATAACATAATAGCAATAAAATAACATAATACTAACAAAATAACCAACACCAACATATGATGGACAAAACTGCATTACAGTTAAAACAGCTGCAGACATTGCTGATTACATAAAAGCAAAGGTGAGCTCAGGCAAAAGATGTCACCGCTCATTGATCCTCAGTTCTGAGCCGTGATGACATTCTGTGATAAAACTGTCTGATCCTTGTTCCTCCTTCAAGATTCGATTTTCACTTTACTGATGTTTCAAATTGCTTATACAAGAGAACTGTAATGCACATAACAAAACCTGTACAGCAGGTTTCAGGGAATGTCAAGTTAAAAACATGTAAAGGATGCAATAAGCCAAAAATCCATAAAAATGATAATAACAAATAGCTTTGCAAACAGCCACTTATTTCACGTATCCATGCTTGAAGGTTTTTAGCAAACAGATGTAGCAAACAAGATGAAAACAAAACATAAAACACAATAGAAAATAAGATTTGCATGTACCCTTTCAGTAGAAAAACAGATGTGAGCTCCTCTGCTGCTTTGTCTCTCAGCCCTCCTGTACATGCAGTTGCTGTGTTGTGGCAAGCTGCAACAGAAAATAACAGTAATTCAGGTAATGATAGTGAAATAGTAGGATGGGAGAGAGCGGTTTAGCTGTTCCTTAAAACACAGGCTGCAAAAAACAAGAAAACAAACTGAAAAAATGAAGGGAAGGTGAGAAAGAAAGAAGAAAAGAAAAATGTGTCCAGTGCTGTTGAGAAGATGTCAAACAAGATCTGAAATGATTTCTGTTTTCCTGACCAGGACGTTTCAGGTCTGGTTGCTCTGAGCAGACATGAAAGATGGGGAAACTGCTGTCTGAACGCTTTTATCAAATCATATGACAAGGCCTTCTCAGTCACTTTGAGGGAAACATGATAGGCACACCTATTATTAAAACTGAAAATTCTGCGCTCATGTTGCAGGTAACACACACCCAACTGTTGGCTTTGTTTTGCCCTAACAGAATAAAATCTGGGTCCCACTTCATGAGCTCCCTGCAGTTGTTTCTTCAAAGTCCTGACCTCCACCACCGCAAAGGTTGGAGTAACATTGTTATAGCACAAACAAAACGTTGGGGAGCAGGTCAGGTTGGACTTTGACACCAGTATGCCATCACCTGCCAGTAGTCATTACTGGTTTCATTTAACCAGAGATCAGATCCAGGCGATATTTTCCAAAACTTAAACCAAGTAGCTTGCTAGGTGCTTAACCAAATCTCAACCATGAAGAAGGCAGATCAGAAAAAAGTTCATATAGTTCAGGAAGGTACTGACAGGAAGACTTGCTATTCATCAACATTATCAGTAAATAAAACCTGTAAATTTCTAAAAATCTGTAATATGGACTGAGGTAAAAAAGAGCTGTTCCAGGTTTTGCTGGGTGTAGTTATCCAGCTGACTTAAAGGAAAATTCCAGGTTAATTCAACCTGATGCATTTTACATACATTTTACTATTGTGGCACCATGGTTAATGCTAACTTTTCATTCGGCAGCTGCAGTATAGAGATTCAGGGAAACAAGGACTTGCTCATAACAATCCTCCTAGATTTCCAAATAAACATGATTTTTATGTTTCTTTTTAGATTCAAGTGTTCAATGGGCAAAAATACCTTTTTACACATGGCTCCAATTGAATTTCAAGCAAGTGATGAAGAAATGGCTAGCAAATAGTCTCTCAGAATTGGAACCTTGAACTGAGAGTTTCCTGTTTATGTTATTTCTATAATGTGATTTCCATTGTGATCCCCCTTAAAGGATCACAATGCAAATAAGCCTGTGGGATTTATTCTGTAATTGAATCCTCAACAGTTTGTAAGTATATTGGGATAATTGTCTATCTAATTGTCTATCTATCCATCCATCCATCCATCCATCCATCCATTCATCTACGTGAATCTTTTCAAACTTTTGTCTTTGAGTTTGACTGAAAGTAAACCCAGGAAGCAGCCGGCTGGAACAACCAGTATAGCTAACTGCATTGGGATACATCCAGGAACTCATCAGCTAACCTAACCACCCTGACTATTCATCCACACATCCAGCTTTTTTACATATATGAGGCTGACTTTCACTGCAGTTATACTGTCTTCTAAGGAAACTCAAAAAGCTAAGTGCAATGATTATCCTGAGGACTATGAGGAGGTCGATTGCAGGTCATTACACTTTGATGGCCAACTGTGCCGTGCTGCTTTAGTTTGTTCTGTCCTGTCATGCTCCTTCTTATTTAAGTCTTTCTTAGACATGTTGAGAAATTTGATGCATAACTTTGTTTGAACATCAATAACATTAAAAGAAATTCTAGCAACAACCAGCTTGATCAAATTTGAATGAATGCTGTGAATATGTAAGTGCAGTCTGGACGTTCAACAATACAAAGTCCTTCCAGTCAGTTCCTGGACCGTGAGAAAGCACTACCTCTAGAGAAGCATTTTTTTTGATCCAGCAAACGAAAACTAGAGCAATGTTCCTGCTGTTGAAATTCAGGTAATAGTCCTAAGTGCCTAAAACCTCTCCTGTGGAGGAAAAAGCCCTGAGAGAACATGTATATACACTTTACTTGCAAGAAACCTCCACACATCCTAGTTCCATGTGTCTGAGCACAGACTTTCCTTGGTGGACACAGTTCAGGCATTTACTGCCGTCAGTCCAGGAAGCACTGAGAGTCATCTGAATCAATAGGACAGAACCTGTTACTCCCCATTAACGATGCGTTGTATGTGTGAGCACTAATTAGCCTCCATTACCTTGGATAAGAGCTGCAGAGAGAGGAGAGCATCAAAATTTAATGAGCCTCTTGTAGCCGCTCTGAATATTAGCTGTGTTTTAAGTGCTGCATCTAACTCTCTCTCTCTCTCTCTCTCTCTCACACACACACACATGACTGGTGCATTCAGATAAATAGGCAACTTAGTCAATACAAGTGATATTAGGTCAAAGGAAAACATCATGTCCACTTCAGAAAGGCTGCTTGTTTCTGGCTGAGAGCCATCTGTAAGATACATTTACTTATAGAAACACTCTGGTTGTTTGGGGGACGGTGTACATGTTCTCTGGGTGTTGCTTTACAAAGTAGATTCTCAAAAATAAATGATGAACTGTGGATGGATGTCCCAAGGTGCAATTTGGCTCAGTCAGTTTGTGGAAAAGTTACCTATCGGCTGTTTCACAGCTTGCCTTCCTCGTTACAGGTGAAGACAATGTGTAAAATGTGGACTCATATGTTCCTCACTTAAAGAATGTTCAGCACATTCAGAGCATAAAAGAGAGAGTGACACACTTCAGACACAAAATATTTTAGTATTGCAATTACTATTTATTTTCATTATTTATTAACCTTCTGATCTTTTTGAATGGAATGAATTTATAAAATGTAAAATAAAATTGGGAGGAACGGCCATCACATTTTCCAACACTGGTATCTTTGAATTGTTAAATTGTATAAAACCCAAAGATATTCAGTTTACAATGATATAAAACAGAGGAAAGCAGTAAATTCTCACAACTGAGAAGTTGACTGAAAGATTAATTTATTACCAAAATTGTTAGGGATTCATTTTCTCGTGATCGATCGACCAATCATTTCATTTTTCTTTATTTTGTCTTTTAACCAAAAAGAACCATAAAAAAGTAATCGGCTATGACAAATGATTTTTTACAGCAGCTGGAATCTGTTTTTGTACATATGTTCATCTTTCTTGTTCTTTTTGTCAAATATCTGAGAATCAGAATTGTAACAATATAAAAGATATTCAACCCTAGAATGATGGCATCTTAACCAGCTTTCTCAATTTTCGAGGGTTTGAGACATTTATTCTAACCCAGTTATGACATGTACAGATATTGACCAAAACTAAGGTTACTTGAAACACTTCTCACAAACTTCATAATAATAGTGACATTTTCCATAAGAGGCTGCTGCGGAGGATTGTGCTGTGTTTGATGAGTATCTGATAAACCTCAGACAGACCCGCACACACTTCAGACAGACAGAGTGTCTGCCTCCTGGGCCACTAATGGACACAGAGAGCAGCGAAGATCAATACAACCAGACACACAGCTGCCTGAGAGAGAGAGAGAGACAGAGAGAGAGAGAGAGAGAGAGAGAGAGAGAGGAAGTGGTCTAACTGGAACAGATTAATGGACCTTGCTGGTGGCTTTAGTTTGTATTGCAAGTTGTGTCCTAACTTACTGAGGGAAATTAGGATGCCCATTAACGTAGTGTAAATTACAATACGTTTCACATTTCAGAATAATTAAGGGTTAAGGGTTTGTCATCGGCTGCCTCTCTTCAACACCATCTGATAATAAGTAGATATAAGAGTTAACAACTTTAACTCCGTCTGTGGATGCCAATGAGTGGAGGCTGGTGTGTAAACAGCTGACTTCCCCAGGTACAAAAACGTGGCACTCGCAACACTGTGAAAACATTGCCACTGAATATAATCCACACAGCCCGCAGTTACATTTTCCATCAAGTCATATTCGCTAAACTAATGAGGAGGATATAAAAGAAGTGGAGAGGCCACCATTGCCTCACACTAAATACCAGATATAAATAAAAAGAGATATAGATACAAACTCACCACTTAGTGAGAGCATCGGCCCCGTTTAAACTGTCACAGCATGGAATGATTGATATCAGTGTCAGGCGTAATGTACTTGCTTTTGTTCTGTTGTGTTTTTGTGGCTGTCAAAGGCAGGTTTTTACTGCTGATAGACAGAGGCTGGAACACTCGGCTCTAATGCTCTGCTAAAATGATGAGACACAGACCGCTGAGCTGAATGCACACTTAAGTGCACTGTCATATCTAAAGTCAAGTCGTCTGGTCTTGTGCTTATTGCTCCTGCTGACAGGAGGTGGCAGCAGGGGTGAGTGGATGTCCGTTTTTGCCAGATAATAACTTTATGGCCTGGTAGCCAACACTGCAAGGACGGACATCAGGTCACAGCCCGGCTGTTGAGCTGCGGTGGTGTAGCAGGGACAAGGGGGGGAAGTGCCCCTGTGGCAACAAGCCTGGACCCCCTCATGTTCCCCCTAAAATGCAGTGGGCTACTATGTCAGGAACCAAGACAAGCCAATAACTATCACTGTCATTTTAATGAAAAGATTTCATAATTTTCTTTGTCAAATAACAGGCACTTCTTATCTCATCTTTGACGCCATATCTTTAACATTTTTCTCAAATGAGTTTTCTCAAATGAGTGAAACAGTGTCCCTCTGGGTTGTAACTGCTGGTAAATAGCATACAGTCTGTGTGGTCAAACATGATGTTGCAGCCTTTCCGAAATCTACCACAGTGAAGAAAGGAGAAGTTAAGCATCAAACAGTCGAATGCAGTCATTGTCATGTCAGTGTGAAACTGTAAATGGCCTCACAGCAAACAATAGAAAGTTAACAACATTAATGAAACAGCCAGGAGAGTAAGCTTGTTTTCCAGTGTTGCTGATGGTGTTTTAAGACTAGTTAGCTAGCGGCGACATGGTCTGTCAACAAAGAAAATGATCATCACAGGAACATATGCTGAGATACTATATGACATGGATACCTCATCTGCATTAATGGAGACATATTATGCTTTTTGTGATTTTCTGTCATTCATATATTGTTATGATGGTGGATGTTAAACATGGTCAAAGTTGCTGCTCCCTGCAAGTCAAAACCCAGGGCTTCAGCCTGCTCTGAACACTTTGTTTGGAACTTTTTTTCTACCTTGCTGAGGAGCGTGCCCATAAATTGGTAAGGTTGTTGCTAAGGTTTTTCCATGTGTTATTTGCGTTGTCCATTCTGATATTTTTGATTGGTTTTCAGCTCAAACATATTCAGATGAGAAGTTGACATTTTGAGTAAAGAACGCAAAAAATTAGTGAAATCCTACTTTTATAGTTTGTTACACGGTTTTTTGACGTAGCCTCCTGGGTTGCAGCAAGTTGGCTGAGACGCAGCTTCCAGAAGTTAACCAATAACAGAGTGGGTCATTGGGAGGGGGGCCTTAAAGAGACAGGAGCTAAAATGGCCTGTTTCATACACAGGCTGAAATGAGGGGCTGTATAAAGGGCCAGTATGAGGTGAATAAGGAGTTTTTTGAACTGTGACTAATGCAAAGATATTTCATTAGAGCATCAGATTAAAATAGACCTGGAAATGCACAGAAAGGAGAGAGCACTTTGATGTCAAATAACGTGAGTCAGATACACCTTGAGGACAAACTCAGACAATAAAAAAAAGAACTATGAACAGCATTCTGTGAGCCTTGTACACCACAAAGTTCTCCACAATCTGCTTCTTCATTTTCTGTGTAACCAGACTACTTAACCTCTCTCGTCTCACTGTGCGCCTCAAAGTTTTCAAAAATATTGAGCTGGATGAGCACTCAGCCTACTGCAGCCACACCAGCAGCTTCTTCTCTTCTGCAGCTGCTAGCTTGGTGCCTTTCCTGTCTTCCATTCTCACATAGTATATCATGACTTTATCATGTGACTTTTGTTCTCACTCTGTAAATGATGCAACTTGAACTGTAGCGAGTAAAATTACTGACTGAAATAGTACTAAAAAAGTACAAGTACACAAGAAACTGACTTTGTTACAGTAATGAGATTAAATGTAATTCATTACTTCAGCCCAGCATATTTGCACTCTACTGATTAATTATTCAAAAGTGACTCATCCTTACTTCTTCATGCACCTTGCAAAGGTGAAGTTGTGCCAAAACCTCCACTCTAATTCTTAAAAGGAATGACTATTTGATAGAAACTGTTACAGACGTGGCTTACCTCACACATATGTTGTATACATATTACTGTGTTACTACAGTATGCAGCAATGTTATCTGCTGTGGTTTGGGTTTCTGCATCATATAAACAAACTTTACATTACTGCTGAACATTTTCCAGAGTACACTGTGTGCTTTTAAAATGATTACTATTTCCTTCCAAGCAACCAATTAAGTAAAAGTCCCAAGTTTTAGAGACTTAAAACTTGCCCTTGACATGTAATCCATCAGTTAAAAAAAAGAGAGAAACTCCCAATTACCCTTTTAATAGTTTGCTAACTTCCTAATTTAATTTGTTTGTTGAGGAGACGGACACTTATAGGAGGACTGAGCTTTGAACAGCGATGACACGTACAGTTCAGCAGGAGTTTTTGACCACTACACTATTTTCTGGTGGGACATTCATTATCTTCATATACCAGTGTCCCCTCCTGTTTGTCTTATCTATTACCATCAGTGAAATGGATGAAAGTCATTACTTTGAGTGATGAGTTTGTGTTCGCCTGGTTTACACAGGAGTTCAATTACAGCGTATAGATCTACTTTCAGCTAATGATTTCTGAAGACAAACAAACCTCCAACTTAATGAGCAGCTCGCTAGAACAAATTTGGACTAAATTGAATTAGACCTCGTGCTGATGCTGCCCATTCGGAGTATTCTGCAGAGTCGGTCGTTTGTCAGTGCCACAGAAGTGATGATGTTAACATGACTTAAAAACAAATCTTGCTGTGTAACAAGCTGAGGACCCAGTTATGAAATGCACAATGTAATTACAAGTCATTTCAAGTCTCATAGGCAATTATTGTTAGCTATTATCAGCCACACAAAGCAGCAGTCACTTCAGTGATGGACTGGAGACTGCTTCCATTTGTCACTGTCTAAGACACACACACACATACACACACATGCAAAGGAAACAACAACAGACACAAACATATACACACTCATATACAGCACCAGTCAAAAGTTTGGACACAAGTATGTCCAAAATTTTGACTGGTGCTGTACATATAGTTACAAATAACTATAGTATATTTTGTTTACTGTTTCTTGACTTATAAGAACAACTTACAAGAATGACAAATCTCAAGTTATTATAGTTTTGGTAATGATGACATCAGATATGTGGCTAAGTGCATGGCAATGCTATAGCAATGTCAACCAGTCACTCAGTCAGTTCCCCACTTTGGTCCAGAAATATCTAAACAATTATTAAATGGTAGGTCATGGAATGAATTCTGTACAGACATTCATGATTTTCACAGATTGAAGCTTACTAACTTTGATGATCTCCTAACTTTTCCACTAGCACCACCATGAGGTCGACTTTTTTTTGTCAAATATCTTAATAACTTGGATGAATTTCCATCTTATCTATGATCCACAGAGGATGAATCCCAATGACTTTGGTGATCCACTGACTTTCACCTAGCACTGCCATCAGGCCAAAATTTTTATTCAATACCTTGGTTTATGACTTGCAGAATTAATTTAATCAGCATTGAATACATTTTGTGTTAGCAAATGTTAGCTTATATTGCTATCATGGTAATTTTCTACACTTGATGATGAACATGGTAAACAATATCTCCTAAACATAATTATATTAACACCGTCATTGTGAAAATGTGTGAACATGCTGATGTTTCGAAGCATTTAAATATTTGAATGTATAGTTATGACCAGCTTCAGATTAAAATATCATTAATCTGGTTGTTATCTGGCAACACTGCATCAAACAAAGTACTGTTGCTATGGTTACCTGAAGCGTAATATACTAATTTAGTCTGGTTCCCAACCTCTGAATCACAGCCAACATCTCTGGTTTTATTGAGTAAATTGGCTGGTGTTGCTCTCACTGACAGCTGTCAACAGGAATCCACCAATCTGAGCTTTATGGGTGGGATTCAGAATGGCAACGCCATACATAACTAGCTAGCTACTTAGCTATGCACACCAAGCCTGCAGGATCAAAGATGGGCTTTTAAACAAACTTGTTGTAGTTGCCACACAAAATGACTGTCTCCCATACACAATTATTACAAAAGGAACAGCTGTAAAATGGTGAATGGTGAATTTTCCTGATTGTCACACACCAAAATGTCTTTGCATTATCAGAATATGATCCATTTAGTCAGGAAATCTCTAATGCTCATATGCTCTCAATTCACTTGCCTGAAGAAGGCTCCTAGTGCCTGCATGTTCAAAAGGCCCCAAAACACGGAAGCCTGAAAAACTTTTTTGCCACAAATAGAAAATGGCAATTCAGTCTGATTATAGCACTTACGAACGGGTGACTAGATCTTTGTTTGAGTTTCTGGTTGTACAATTTAACAGACAACTGCCAGTCTATAAGAAACATGTATTTCCTGTGTCCACTGCATAAGAATTTTACATAATATAATTTGATCTGGACATGGTTGTGTTTTTGTTTTGTTTTTTTGTTTTTTTACCTGTGTTCCTGACAGGAATTCAGTCAACCAATTCAGTTACTTAACACACACGTCTGATTGACGCATTGGATTGACTTGGAGGGTGTGTGTGCTGGCCCCTCTGTTATCTATCACCTATCCCCTATCTGCAATCTACGATTACCCATAAAACCTTTCTCTTTGTAGGATTACAGAGATGTTAACATGGATCTCTAGAAAGCATAATTCCAGTTTAAGCTGATTAAATCTGAAAAAGCTGTTAATGTGTGAAAACGATGTTCATTTTCACTGAAAGACCTAAACAAAAGGAAAATGGTTCAATCTGTTGTTTGTCCTATTTCAGTCATTCAGTTACTGCAAGAAATGGGACAGTCTGGTTACTCTGCTGATTAACCTCAGCTGGGTAAACCTCTGTTCTCTCCCTTCCTGCTGTGATTCAGTACAGCCAAGCTCATGATTCAGTCTTCATACAATTTACATAAAACAGTTTCTATTGTCAGACAATCAAATGAACAGAAAACAGTTACGATTGCAGCCCATAAATGTTACTCTGCTAGCCTGGCATTGCCAGACCAATCTGCAAATGCATTAGTCTGGAACTTCTCAGTTCATTTTCGGTTTCCAAGGGGCGTTATCAGTGGCGCAGACCAAAATGTCTCTGAATGCAATTGGATAGACCCACAACCAATCAGAGCGACAGAATGTGTGAAGTAGTGCTGAGCACTGATTCAGATAAACAAAGCCATGCCAGGCTTTGTCAATAGACATGGGTGTACACGATGTAACGCAGTAAATAAATGATAATGATAACTCAGTAATATTTGAAGTGTGAAATATATAAATGACCTGTGTGGGAATTCTGCAGCTTGTCTGAGCTGTCAGGAACTGATCTGGAATCTTTCCATACTGATACTGACACAAGACAGTAGTTAGTAGTAGTTAGTGGTAATTCTTTTTTGGAATACACGTGCACACTAAGATTTCACTAAGTTATTGACCTTTTACACTGAAATGTGTTATTTTCATTTCATTTCTCCCATTCTTACACCTTACCCCCTCATCCTGTCTGTCTCCTGTGCTCTGATAACAGGCTGCAGGTTCAGGAAATCCAGATTGCTTCAGTTTTGCCTTTCTCTGTCTGAAATCAGTGCAGTTCAGCTTCATTCAGCTGCTGAAGAACTATGAGGCAGCATGTGGAACAGCAGGAATGATTGATATGTTTGTGAATGCATTAATGTATTTTATATCTGTTTCCTTGTCTCTGTTTTTTTTTTAATTTTATTTAGCCTGGTAAAAGCTGTGTCTCCTTGAACTGGTCTCATCTTTAATCCTTCAGTACATCATTGCAACATGGTGAAGAATGAAACTTTTACTGCTGTTGGTTGATAAATATTCAGTTTATGTTTATTATATAACATTCAGTCATACTGATTTCTGACCCTCCAGAAGAATCTGTCCAGACTCTTCTGGTCGTCCTCCTTCACCTCAGACCTCCATACATCTCTCCTCTGGTCAGACTGCAGCCTCAGCCTCCTGCTCCGACAGGACTACAACCAGCCAGACTTTTTATTTGCCATGTCTGTATTCACTTTGTGTATTCATCAACATGTGCATAAGCAATATGTACATAAGCCAGTCATATTGGCTGTGTTATGTATGATTTAATCAAATATATTGAATCATACGCCCAATAAATGTCTTGAATTTTACTGTATGAGTGTTTGAAACATTTGAAATGATCTGATAAAGACTAATTTGGACATTTTGTTCATTATTTTTTTGCTATTGTTGCTGTTATCAAAATTATATTTACACAGGACGTAGTGATAATGGTTAATTAAAATAATTCAGTGACTATGGGAGTAAACATTTACATAGTTACTATAAGATGGTGCATGGTAGCTATATAAAAAAAACATTAGAACTGTGTTCCAGACGAGATTCTGTGCTCACATGAGAAGACAGCAAGAGCTTACCGTCAGTCATGGAAACCCTCTACGCCTATCTGCAGCTGGCCGAACCCAACTTAACAATGGTAAGATGAGAGGAGGAGAGGAGAGGAGCCACACAGTGTGAGGTGTTACAGGCTGCAGCCGAGCCTTATTGGAGCCCTGACCAGCAGGGTCAGTTGGTAAGTGAAACTTACCAATTCCTGTCAGAAGTACAGCAAACACGTCTTTCTTATCAACAAAAGCTTTAAGTGCAGTTGTTTGTTGTTCCTATACAGAAAATATACTATCCAGTTTGTTTAATACTGTCTTAATAGCAGATTCAACAGACTGCTCCACATCAGCGGTAGCCATCTTGGTTGTTTACGAAAATGCCTCAATGGCGCTCCTCTGTACAGTCATCATATCAAACCCACCCTATATTAGATAAACAGTTGTGATTGGCCTGACTCGGGCCAGGTTGGATGGAAATCTGTCCGAACGGAAGGGGGACCAGATGCATCTGCCAGAGCAAATAAAACATGAGCGCGTAGATTCATCTGGTTCCCAGGCTATTACTCTGCTGCACTGACACATCAATCAAATCACTATTTTATGATCGAAAAGTCTTCAGAGAAATGAAACATATGGTAAATAAGACTGCAGTTTGATCTCCTGGTGGTCTCCTCTGGCGTATCCACCATCTCCTTTCTCTGGATGTCACCTCACAGCCTCTGGTCCCCCAGTGTCCTCTCAGTCCCGATCTGACTCTTCATTTAAAAACATTTAAACAAACATTAGCTGTAGAGACCATATTTGTATCCTGGTGTACTTTTTTCTATTCATTTCTTTATTTTATTTATTAATTGAGATCACAAAGCAAGCACACAAAGAAGCCACATTTGTAACTGCATCCATGGATACTGTCGGCAAGGTAACAAGGAAAATGCTTCATTACATTACTGTATTGTGCATTACAGAAGAGAGACACACAAACACACTGAAAATGAACTGCAGAAAACATCCATCTGAGGATGTTTAGTCTTATATTTAGTATCTCTTTTTTGTTGACACAAGAAATAAATTCTGACAGTTTATGCTATCACATAATTCCAATGATTACTGATTCAGTTTCTGTTTCTTCAGGAATTTTCTAGAAATGAGTGTCAGTAACTTGGAATGAAGAGGATGTTTTTTTTATCCAAAACAAAAGAAAAAAAAAGGAAAACCCTTCAGCTTTCAGGATGATCTCTCCATCACTCTGTGGTCTTGCTCCCTCCAGACCTTCGCCCCAATGTAGTTGGATGTGTGTGTGTGTGTGTGTGTGTGTCGGAGGGGGGGTATTTTTGGTGGGGGGTACATTCACCTTCACCCACTTCCTTGACCCACTTTCAGTGTTGTGTCTCTGCTGCACCTTTTTAAAGCTGAAGGAAAAAGAAATCCCATTTAAATCCCCCCAACATGTCTGACCTTCTCTGCTGCCCCTCCACACATACACACACACACACACACACACACACACACACACACACACACACAGCATGTTGTCCTCTTTCTGCCTGGCTTCACCACAGAATTTGGGCAGAACATTTGAATTATTCAGTATCATCCCTCCTTCCAAAACACACACACGCTCACACACATCCCTGTCCCTCCATCCTCAGGTCTTCCATATAGGACTGGAGTAGACTGAAGTAGAGGTAGAAATTATAAATCACTTCACAGATTGAATTGTTTTTTCTCATTTTTCTTTCATTTTTGACTATGAATCTATTTTTCAAACATCACAGCAGCAGGAGTCTGGTTTGTTACCATCCTACAGTGTCAGCACATAACTGTTACTCATACTATATGCATTAAAACTAAAGTCAGTTTAGTTCAGTATATCATCCTGCAGTTAAAGTACATCTGTTTGTAATATTTTAACAAGGTAAAGGGTTTATATATTTAAGACTATACATGCAAAAATTACGGTATGCAGGCATCCTACATATAATTTCAAGCAACTGCAACAACAGTTTCATTTGAAGAGAGTTGTTATTACCTAGAGTGACTACTTTACATTTGTAGTCAGGCCGACGGGGTGTAGGGTATGTGTGCTGCAGGGAAGGCTCTGGGAAGTATTTAGTTAGCTGTTGGACAGGTCTCTTTAAACCAGCCTAGTTTGATTATAATCCTGTGCTGTTTACCATGGGCATACTAATTCTTAGCCCTGATGTCCACCAGAGATGGCTGCATCATGTTCTAGCCTCGTCAAAGCTGCCAGAGACATTCTGGTGTATATTTCTCTCCCTCACAGTTCATAAATAAGCTGCAAATGTGTATTCAGTCTGCTTGGCAAACATGTCGGCAAAGCAACTCAAAATCCATCCATCCATCTATCCATCTATCCATCTATCCATCCATCCATTTTCCGCTGCTTATCCAGGACCGGGTTGCAGTCGCATCAGACTGAGTAAGGAAACCCAAGAGCAAAGGAATAGCAGCTCTACTCCGAGCTGCCTCAGATCTCCAAGCTCCTCACCCTCTCTAAGGCTGAGCCCAGACACCTTCTGGAGGAAACTCATTTCGGCCGCTTGTATCATTTTTTCAGTCACTACCCAAACTTATGACCTTTGGTGAGGGTTGGAGCATAGACCAACTAATAAATTGGGAGCTTTGTCTTCTGGTTCAGCTCTTTCTTCACCACAACAGTCTGGTACAACGCCTGCATTACTACTGATGCTGCTCTGCCTGTCAAACTCACGCTCCATCTTACCCTCACTCATGAACAAGACCCCAAGATACTTGAACTTCTTCACTTGGGGCAGCAACTCACTCTCAACCCAGAGGGAGCAGTTCACCTTTTTCTGGCAGAGCACCATGGCCTCAAGTTTGGAGGTGCTGACTCTCATCCCAACTGCTTCATATTCAGCTGCAAACAGTCCCAGTGCCTGTTGGAGGTCATAGATATTAAACATTAGATACGATGTGTCATAATGACTTGCCATTCTGGGATGGAATCAGCTGCTTAGTGGTCAGATGTTAGGGTAATATTAATAACTTTGTTATAAAAATACCAAACACTACTTTTGAGCTCTAAGTTAGTGTAGCTAACAATAAAACAATGTTTGCTGGTTATAATTTATCTGTTTGGCTAATAGATCAATGTTGTTGAGAGCTAGCAATCAGTAATAACTTTGACTTAGAACTCAGCTGGTCTGTGACTTGGTAGCTAACGTAAAGTTACTAGTTCACTAACCTTTTGTAGTTTTAGTTGACCCATATGTAAAATATAAATCTCTCATATACTCAATACTGACGTGTGGAAAGTGATGACAGCCTCCTGGTCTCTTGGTCCTTTTGGTAAAGCATTTAGTTGCTGCACAGCCGACAACCATAGTTGCTGCCCATAGGTGGCGACTGTAAACAATACTCAGGTAAGATGGCGGTAACACCTACTGAGAACGAGTCTGACTTACTGTCGGGAATGCGGACACAGCTCTCACTGCACTTATATAGGGATGGAATAGCTCACAGCAACGGCCCAGGGACCTCATACTCCTGCAGCACCGCCCACAAGGTGTCCCAAGGGATACGGTTGTAAACCTTCTTCAAGTTCACAAAGCACATGTAGACTGGATGTGTAAACTCCCATTATCTCTCAAGTATCCCTGCAAGGGTGAAGAGCTGGTCCACTGTTCCACGGCCAGGATGGAATCTGCATTATTCCTCCTGAATCTGAGGTTTGATCAGCCGTAGCCCCCTCTCCAGCACCCTGGCATAAGTTTTGCCCGGGAGACTGAGTATTGTGATCCCCTGATAGTTGGAGCACACCCTCTGGTCCGCTTTTTCAAAATGAGAACCATCACCTGGTCTGCCAGTCCACAGGCACTGTCCCCGACCTCCATGCAACACTGAAGAGGCATGCCAGCTGTGACAGTCCAACAATGTCCAGAGCTTCATCATCTCAGGGTGAATCACATCCACACCCAGCACCTTGCCACTGAGGAGCTTTTTGACTACCCCAGAGACCTCTGCCAGTATATGAGTGAAGCCTCCCCTGAGTTGTCCAACTCTGCCTCCTCCACAGAGGGCATGTCCCAACAATGTCATGAGTCAAGGCTCGCAGTTCTCCACCCCTGCTGAGAACAACCTGGGCTAAGCCCTGATTCCCCTTACTGAGTCACCTGACGATTTGCCAGAACTTCTTTGAGGCCAATCGAAGTCCTGCTCCATGACCTCCGTGAACTCTTCCCACAACTGGGGTTTTACTTCAGCAGCCATCCCATGCACCCATCGCTGGTGTCCACTAGCGGGTTTTCAGGTTGCTTCCCCGACAAGCCCCTGCATTGTGTTGAGAGCCAAAACCCTAAGCAGCTGCCTCCACAACTGAGGTCCTGAGCATGGCCCACTCGGATTCCATGTCCCCAACCTTCCCCGGGATGCAGGAGAGATTCCTCTGGAGGTTAGAGTTGAAGATCTCATGGACAGGGGTCTTGGTTAGATGTTCCCAGTCCACTCTCACTGCTCATTTAGGTCTACCATGTCTGTCTAGCAGCCTCCCCTGCCACCTGATCCAACTCACAACCAGGTGGCAATCAGTTGACAGCTCTGTTCCTCTCTTTATCCGAGTGTCCAAGACATGCAGCTGCAGATCTGATGACACAACTACAAAGTCAATCATCAATCTTTCACCTAAGGTGTTCTGGAACCAGGTACACTTATGAACAACCTTATGCTTAAACATGATGTTTGTTATGGCCAATCTATGGCTAGCACAGAAGTCCAATAACAATGCATCTCTCGGGTTCAGATCAGGCAGGCCGTTCCTCCCATTCAGCCCCTTCCAGGTTTTTCCATCATTGCCCATGTGAGCATTGAAGTCCCACACCAGAACTATGGACTCGCCGGGCTGCGCCCCCTCCAGGGCCCCACCCAGAGACTCCAATAAGGCTGGATACTCTGAACTGCTGTTCAGTGAGTATTCACAAACAACAGTCTTCCTCCCAGCAACACATAGCCACAAGGAGGTGACCATCTCATTCTGTAGGGAGAACTCCAACACTGCAGTGCTCAGCCAGGGACTTGTGAGTATCCCCACACATGCCGCCTCTCACCCCGGGCAACTCTGGAAAATATGAGAGTCCAGCCCCTCTTCAGGAGTTTGGTTCCAGAGCTGGTGCTGTGCAATGAAGTGAGCCCAACTATATCCAGTCAGTACCGCTCCACCTCCCGCACTAGCCCCAGCTCCTTTCCCACCAGGGAGGTGACATTCCACGTCCCTAGAACCAGTTTACGATGCCTGAGATCAGCATGCCCAGGTCCGCGCTGCTGCTTGCCACCCATTTGGCAATGGCCCAAAGCGCGGTGACTCTATGTTATTTCTTTGGGCTGTGCCTGACCGAGTCGCATGGGTCAAGGCTCAGCCACTAGATGCCCGCAAGCAAGCTCCCCTCCTAGGCCTGGCTCCAGCAGGGTGCCCCAGTCTCCCTCTTCTGGGCAAGGTTCCTAGATGCCTGCAATGCTGCTTCATTGAGGTCTATGAATTGTTCATGGTCTGGACCCTCACCTGGGACCAATTTGCCTTGGGAGACCCTTCCAGGGGCTATTGTCCCTGACAATATAGCACCCAGTGTCACAGGGACACTCAAACCCCTCCACCAAGATAAGGTGATGATTCTCAGAAATGTGGCTGTTGAAGTCTGCTTGATAATAATGCATACATAGTCCATAATGCAACTGAAACAAACAACAATAACCCATCTAGTGGACATCTGAGGTTATCCACCTCACACAGTGTCTACACAACAGCTTCAATCTTCTGCCTTTATCACGCACAGTATTGAGTGTAGATCACCCACATCTCAGCCACATTAGTAGTGTAGCTATACGCATAAATGGAAGAAAATAGACTTGAAATGTAAAAATACTCTTCAGGTTGCAGACACACATATATAGTGCAAGTGAAACGTTAGCTGTTACCAACCTGTGTAGACCCCTGTATTAAAGTAGAAGCATATCTCTTCTGTCAGATGTGACTGCTTATAAAGAAAGACACTGTGCCTTTAAAATTTTATTTTCCAATCGTTATTTTCAGCTGGAAATTTAGATTTTTTCCCACATGACAGGCAACGAAATGATTTTAACACTTCTGGACCGAATTATACTTGTACATAACATAGTGCTGTCTTGTCATCTTTGTCCCTCAACATGCTTTTTCTCCCTTGAATGTAAAGTGCTCTCTCTCTGTCTCTCTCTCTCTCTCTCTCTCTCTCTCTCTCTCTCTCTGGGTTGTTATTTTGGTTTGGTTTCTCCCCTAAGGCCAAGCTTATCAGACAGACCCTGAAGTACTGACGCCAAAATCCCAGTCTAGTTTCTATGCGCTGCTCAGTAGGTGGCTGCGCACAAACACACACACGCACACACAAACAGATTTCAGTGGTGGAGTCCTAAGGGACAACAGCGAATAAAAAAAATAATACCACTCTTGCCTTGGTTCATATGGAATTAAAGAGCTTTCTGTCTTCTGTTTCAGATTCTTCTTTAACCCCCAGCCATCCTTCCAACAGGACAGATTTTGTAGCCTGTGGTTGATCACAGCAGGCACACACACACACACACACACACACACACACACACACACACACACACGTATACATGTAATAGATAAATCCTTGGCTTCCAGGCACTACAGATGTCACCACTGGGCTCATGAATGTTCAGTCTGCCAGCTTATAGCTCAAAAGTAATACATTCTTCATACAACCAAATATTGCATGTTGTAAATTCGTAATGCACAACAACTTTGAAGTAGCAAGACAACAGAAGCTGTGTTGCAGCTCTGGCTCTTTCAAAGGTCACTGTTGACACAGACAATGAGGACTTGAAGGGTAAAGGGATGAACATGCTCCTGTTCCCAAAATGAGACAGTCTAACATCAGAGAGCAAAAGTGATGGCGTGTTAAGCCCCTTAATGTGAACCCTGCTGTGGCTTTATATCGTATTAGTCCAAGTGACGGAAGACCACTTGTAGACAAAAACCTGGTATAACTTGGTTGGGATATTTCCCAATATCACAAGCTGACAAAAACCAGTGAACTGCTAATCAGATGACTTGTAGGATACTGGGGCTTTAAAGGATTTTTCAGTTGTGTCCTTTTTCAGAGCTTTTGAAGTGTGACAGACTTTGTTGACCTGACTCATGTATTTGATCTTTAAATGGAGACTTTAAAGTAGGAGACACCTGAATTTGGACACAGCTTATGATTCACTATCTACTCAAGCAGGAAATAACATGAGACACTCTCTGTGAATAAAATTGTTTCATTCAGACAATATCTTGAGGTCAAAGGCAGTCCAATTTGCAGTTTTTGTCTTGAAGATGTTTCACCACTCATCCAAGAGGTTTCATCAGTTCTACTAAATGGTATTAGTCCTGATAATTGGCAATTGAATTGAATTGAAATTCTAAGAAAATTCTGCCACCACTGTACATGTATGTGATGTTCCCTCACATGCATCTGAGGGAAGAGCAGCAGATGGTTGTTTTATGTCCTGATAGTGTCTTCCTTCAGCGTTCAGACATGAAGACAAAATCCAAAAGACCTGTGGCAGATATTCAGACAGTGATATAAAAAGTAGAAGCTATCTACCTGTGGCATTTATTCAAATGAATGGCAGATGGTGCAGAGCAGATAGCAGAGCAACTGAGAGGGGAGATAAGGAAACTCTATTTAGAGTCTGTTTGGTGTCCTGATCTGAACACCTCAGTGTGTTGATGGACGGTTCAGAGACATGAACCTCTATGGTTTTTCAGTACTGTTACACTGTAGAGGAAAGCATTACCTTTAAGTAGCCCCACCTTTTTGGTCTGTTTCACCACCTTTTATCATCATTCCAATTTAAGCCACTATCATTTTTTTCTGATTATACGGTCAAGTCCAGGAGCTGCTAGATGACCTAGCAGAGACTATATTGAATTAGACCCACCTTCTCTGCCAGTCTTAAAATTAGAGCAGAAGTGTACATTTGGAGAACACAAAGCTATTTCTAGTCCGTTTTTGTATCCCTACCATTTGTAACTTTGACCCAGCCAAGGTTGATGAAACCCTGACTAAAATTTCAGCAGCAATACCCAATGTATCACCCTTTCTCTTTCAGCAGCCTCTGATGGCTCTCCTCTTTGCCACCCTGTGATACCCAGCAGCATAAACTCTCTGCAAGCAACCAGCTTCTACATAACAACTCTATCCAGCAAGCTCTCCATCCCTGCCTCTAACACTGCTCTACCCCCTATATTTTGACCTCTCTCGCTCATTGGTCTCTTTCATACAATCTTCCCGATGCACCTTCAGCTCACGTTCACCTGCTTTGAGACTTCTGACAGAAGAACCATGTTAGGTGTCAGTGATGTTGGTATAATAGTGTTAAGGAACTTGAGCTACCTGCCCAGGTCCATGTGCAGTGGCCAAACATGTTGCATTTAATGATATTGAGAAAATCTGTGTTTGTATTTTCATTGTGCCCCTTTTCTCCTAATTGTTATTAACCTGTCCAGGACTAAGAGACAATGTAATCAGACCAACCAGTAGGATTCACTAGTGCTGAGACAAGGACATGATCCCTCACCAGCTTCCCACCCATACTGCCGATTGTGTTTGATTAGACCCAGTTTCTTAGTCATAACTTAGTCAAAACAGACATCATACATATACTGCTGGAATCACAGCAACTTGCTCTTTGTCCTCAAATCCAATTCAAAATCATGAAAGATAACTTACAATTAACAACTATGGATCTAGCCTTTTAACCATCCAGGTGATTATTGTTTGTATGTCCATGGTTACAATGCAACCAAGAACTAACTGTGACTAAGTGACAACATTATATTTCTTGTTTGCATCAGTGTGATGGCTGCATCACAAGTGAGCATCATGTGTTAGTAGTTTCCTTTTTAAAACTGTTTACATACAAACACTTTAAATAATGACAGTACACATAGTCTTTTGTTTTCATACAGCACACACTTCATTATTGAGTGCATGCATTTTGGTTAATATTCTGGCAGTAATATTTCTTGCTTGCATTACATCATGCTTTACCATTGTCTTTTTCATGGATCTGGTGAGTCCTCCCTCTATCCAAAAGAATTGATGCTGATAAAGATGGCCTCTTGTACTGTGGCAAGCAGGGAGTGGAAGGGGCCAACTGGGTGTGCCAGAGGGGATTCTGCTTTTCGGGATCCAATTAACTTTAATTACTTTGGGACTTTAAGTTTTGTTATTTATCTTGCTTTGACAGTTACTTTGGTTGTAAATAGTTTCTTGATTTAAATCTTTGTTGATATTAAGGTTAATTTGTGATATAGAGTTAATTGTTTGGTCCAGCCCCCCCTTGTGTGTCTGTGTAGGCTAGCCTGTGTGTATATAAACCCTCCTTTTGTGTCATTTGTCAGGTCTGTTATGTTTAGTTCAGTTTAGGTTGTTGTTTGTCTAGTTGACCTAAATTTGAGTTAAAGGGCCCTAGTTTTTGAAATTACTTTTTCCTGTTTTTGTATTTTGAAAAATATAATTTGTTAAATTGAAATAAAGTTGTAATAAATTACCATTTTTTTCTTAATACACCCACCTGGTGTTCTTGAGCCTCACTGCTTGGTCCCTGATAATCAGTCAATGCATGATAGGAATTGTAGCTCCAAAACATATTCACAAATGGAAATGTTTTTGGATGTCTTTTATGTTGCATTCATGTTTATCACCTTGAAACAGTAGACTTTAATGTCACTTCCAAACTTCTCCTCTCTCCTGTCTTCTTCCTCCCTGACTGTTTCCATCTAACTTCCTTCCGTATTTACTAAACGCAGCGGCACTAAAAGGCCATGTAAGAACTTTCCACAAGTTTTTATCCCCAAGAGAGAATCTCATGCCAGCACCTCACAAAGCAGGAGAGGGGATGGGTGGATTGAAGGACGGATAGAAAGATGGAAGGATAGATGGAGATGAAGTACAGACAGGAGGTGAGGAGGCGTAAAGCAGTTTGAGAACTTTCAGACTGCACAGCGGAGATTTTCAGAAGGGGAACCGGGCATGTGTGTTCACGTTGTGTCTGTCCATGTGGGAAGCTCATAACTGGTGTGTGCGTGTGTGGGTGGATACAGTACGTGTGATAAGGTTTCTAGTTCACAGAAGTTTGGAGAAAATCACCAGAAGCACAAACTAGAAAACTGCAGTTTGGGGGATTTTGCTTTCATTTAAAACTCAAAATGTAGCTGTTTTACACAACCACACACTCTCTCTGCTCTCAGGCTGCTTTTGGCTTCACGTGACCTTCGCTGAAGAGGGAAGCAAAGTCTTCCAGTAACATGATGTCATCTCTGAATAAAACATGTTGGAGTAGAGCAAGAGTTCTCTGTTGGATGAATGATCTCATCGTTTTACAGGAAAAATCCTCTCCTGAGCACAAAAAGATTTAATCACCAGTGTCATCACACCATATCTAAAAATATACTGTGACTTCATTTAAATGGATGGGTATATGCATTTGCACACACACTGCCCCTTTATACACACACACATACATAGGATGACTCATAACCCATCATCAAATCTTAAAGATACAGTCCCTGATTGTGTTAGATTTTTCAAGCGCTGCACCAAATCCCCAAATTTCCTCCCACTTGTGAAGTTTCAAAACTCAACCAAGAAGAACATTCTGCACGGAGCTGAGTGGTGAATTGATATACAGCATAAAACATGTTGTCTCACCATGTTCACACAAATTCAATTGCTGGATACAGCAGTTTTCAGTTAGTTGCAAACACAATGAATGAGCTCCAGACTTCATCAGAATGTTTAATTCTTTTTGTTGTTGTTTTGTTCCACCAGCTTTTGTCATATTTTTCTCCGTCTGTGCATCACACAACCCTGATTAACTGCAAATTTTTCACCCAAGTTGAGCAGAAAGTGTTTAGACTCCATTAGCGCACAGTGTTTTCATAAAACAATAAGACAATCATGGTGATCAAGTGGGTGTAGAGTTAAACAAGAATGACATATTCAAAGATCTTTGAATATCTTATCTTATCTGCTTTGGCATCTGTGTTACTTTCCCATGCCATCAAAGCATGGGAAAGCAAAAAGGATGTTGAGGTGGTAGTAGGTAGAGATAGTAGAAATCCACCAGTAGGAGAATAAAGGTTATAGGAGGAAGAAATTCCTCACAGAAGTTTTACAAAAGATTCATTTTGTGACACCTACAACAAATTTGCCTCCATTCACTTTCATTCATCTTTGCATTGACTTTATTTGAAATCAAGTTGCCATCAATTCTCTCAGTCCTGTGTTTTATGTTAAAGGAACAGTTCACGCTTATTTGCTTTCTTGCCGAGAGTTAGATGAGAAGATCAAGGCCACTATCATATCTGTCCATTGTCTCCTGACTCCAGCTTGAACAGACAGACATGAGAGTGGTATTATTTTCTCATCTAACTCTCAGCAATAAAGCAAATAAGTGCTCTTGAACTACTCCTTTAACTCAGGTTTACAGCTTGCATTGCTCTGTTGCCCCGCTTCAAAAGCTGCAGGTTTGAAAATGTCGACAACAAGCTGGGAGGAAATTTGGGGATACTGTGTTATTGTTTGTTTCATGTAGTCTGATCTGAAATATGAAAACTGAACATGGTTTTTTTACATGGTTTTGGCTGTGGGATCTGACAAAGTGAATTGAGACATTTTAAAAATCTTGGGCCTGAAATTACACACCAGTCCTCATTGCCAGTACCAAATACACACACACACACTCAGAGAAATGCAATAATGACCTTGGAAGCATGATGTACAGCCAGCTCACTCATTTCAATTTGGCACAACAATGGTACCATAAAATTATCTGTGAGTGATGTGAAATCACACTGGTAGCCAAGCTGTACAGATGTCAAAGAACTGAAATGCTAACATCGCCTTATCAAAACAAACAAAAAAAGGTCAAGAAAAACAGGAAAAAAGCCAATCGAACCAGAAAATATGACAATCAGACCTGTTCAATCAATTTCACTGCTGATGATTTTCCTCAAGCAATCAAACTAATGAGAGCAAAGAGGAGAAATTGAACATGCAGTAATTACAGGAGAACATCACCTCCTGCTTACACACCCCGGGCACAGGAAGTGACACGTGAGAGCAAAGAGTGGTTAATTACTATTGGCCCTCCACCACCATCCCACTGGGCGTCAGCCTCAGTTGATCCTGATACTAAAATAATTAATGCTGTCGCCGTCATCCCTGGTCCCTGTAGCCATGGCGATGAGAAGATTTTCCCCCAGGTACCCCCCTGGTTGTCAAGCAGCAGTTAGCCAATGAGAAGAGTCCATGTGTGCGTGTAGAGATTGTACTGAATGATTCAGTCAGTTAAGGTTATCTGTTTCTCAGATGGTATATTTGCTATGAATCAATGTAGACAACATCTTAAACAAAACAATTCACAGCAGCTTAAAAGAGTATCCAGACCTTTTCACCACTTTATACTGTATACTTCAATTTAAAATTAATTTAACACTGCTTTTGTAAATTTAGTAAAACTAACAAAAATCCTTCAAACAAAAATTTGTCATTTAAATTCTATCTTTGGAGTCTTTGGAACGTTCAGCTTTTAATTAAGTCTTAAAAAGTGATCATCACTTTTGATTTTCATTCATCTGTCAGAGTTTAGTTTCATTTCCTGTCTCCTAAAAAATATGTTTATATACTAATAATGGCTTGCCAAATATATTTTGGAGGAAATATAATATGTTGCCTGGATTCTGTTCATGGTAACATTTTTTAATGATCTTGTACCACACAGGGAGACAGTTATGGTAAATAGTACTGTAGGCGTACAAAGGGCAGGACTGACAGCAGAGACTGGGGATGTGTAACTAGGTTCCTGCCACTGAAAAGCTGTGTGAAAACTGGGGAAAGATTGTGATTTTGGTTAAATATTGAAAAAGTAAATATACCATCTTGTGCTTCAAGTCATCATTGATCTTTTCAATATGTAACCAAATACTTAGCCACAGTCTTTTCTGTACTGTAACAAAGTGACCAGAGTTGCCTAAATAACAACCATGAAGGTTTAAACATGCTTTAGTTTCCACAAGCAGATATTGTAGAAAAACAAATGAAATACATTGTCACCAAACGCTTAGCAGATACGATATAAACATTATTATTTTGATTAAAAAAACAATATGTTTCTTTTGAAATGTATTTGCTAGCAGAATATGAACATCGTTTTTAGGAGACAGAGTTGATGGTGAAGTGTGAAAGCTGCTGGTGAACTCAGGTGGGATCCGGAAAACAAAAGAAAGTTGAATAACATGATTGGTTGAATGTGCCACAGTACTGTCATCAGGATACTCAAGGACAAATGGATGAATCACAATCCAGACGTGTGAAGCAGAGAAAATGTGTTGAATAAAGAGATGTTATATAATCAAGATTTTTTGTCTTTTTGGTTTCAATTTGCAAAAATGAAAAATAATTGTATTTCATGGGATGCAGATGGCAAAAAAATGTGACCAGATGATACTCGGTACACAAAACGCAGAAAAAACGTGAGACTGTCATACCAGAAATACAGATTTGATTTACAATGCAATAAATATGCATTAAATATTTCTCTATTCAATTAGGTAGCAGCAAGGTGATTTCAATAGAGGGCCTAAATGCAGACCATAATAAAGGATAGGTAGAATAAGCTGTTACAGTAAGTACTTATATCAAATAAACAAATAAACAAAGAAAAAGAAAATAAACAATGTGGGGCTAGACTGGATTGTCAGAGAGGTTAGTATAGCATTCTGCCAAAAGACTAAAATTGTCACAAAATATGTAGGTGAATTATGAATACACCACTACTGCACACAAACTAGTTCCAATCAAAAGTGGTCTACAACACTCCAGATTTACCTAAAGCTGATGTGACTCAAACCAAACAATAAAGCATACATGTCTTAACACAACATAAAGGTACAAAAGGTACACAAAAATCTAATGATAAGCCTGGCTTATCTAGTAGTGTTTTGTTTGAAAACTAAACAATTTCAAGTAACATTTTACAAAAGATATGTAGTGTAAAACTAAATAATATACCTTAGCTGGAACATGGCCCCCCTCCAGTCAGAGACATGCAGGTGACTATAATCTATATTTATAAAGAACCATAGCTTAATATTGTATTAACTATTTGAAAACATCACCATTCTGTACAAGTATGAACAAACCAAAACATGAAAAAACAGGAGGAGTCTGAATGCTTTTTGTTCCATAATTTAATCTCTATCATCCACAAATGGGTTTGTGCACTAACAACTCTTTCAGTGCCACTCATGGGAGGCATTAGTCAGAATATTCTCTCTCCATCACGCTCTCATTTTACTGTATGTTACTCATGTTTGCTAGTTTCTCTTTACTTCAGCTGCAGTTAGAGTTTTGATACTTAGGAGCAAATATAAAGCCTCCTTTTCTTCGTCCATTTGCCTGATCAATAATTATCAAATCATCTCAAATGACAAATCTTTCTTGCATTCACTAAAACTTTGGGGGAAAAGGTTTGTTTTACTTACCAAGAGTTGGATGAAAAAATAATTTAATCTCGATGAAACTATGTAGACCCTGGGATAAGTATTACACCCATGTGTGATAGTTGAACATGTCATTTTAAAATCTATTAGCATAAATCTTTTGCTATAACAGCCTCCACTCATCTGGTTTCAGACTTTCCAGCAGATGTTGAAACCTGTCTGCAGGGATTTGCTCCCATTCAGCCACAAGAGCATCAGTGAGGTCCAACACTGATGTTAGCCCAAATTGGCTCCATATAAGGTACAGAGGTGACAAATAACTATGAGCACTAGACCAAACTAGGACATTCCAAGACCAAAAGTACATAGACATTGGTGTCCACATTGGAGAAATATATTGCAACAGCTCCACAGTAGATCATCCTCAGTCTCATGAGCCACATTAGCACTTCTTGTAACCATTTCAGATCAAATTGATTTTTGTTGCTGTTTCTCCTCCGCATGCTTTCATACCTGACAACTGCACTGTCTTTCATGGATTGAATTGCAGTGAATATAAGGGCAAACAATTTGCAAGAATGCACTTGAAAAGGATTATGGAATACTTGACATTGTGTGTGTGTGTGTGTGTGTGTGTGTGTGTGTGTGTGTGTGTGTGTGTGTGTGTGTGTGTGTGTGTGTGTGTGCGTGTGTGTGTGTGTGTGTGCCCATTTGGATCAGAAGTTGTGCTGGTGGTCCTCTGTTTTCTGTTGGACCCTCTAATCCTTTTAAATCAGCTTTGTTAATCCCACTTTCTTCTCACAGCTGCTGGGGTTTCCTGCAGTCAGACAAGAATTCTCAGATCTTTGTATGCAGACAAAATGGTTTCTATTCACAGAACTACTGTATGAACAATTTTCAGCTTCCTTCAAAGGAACACAGGCATTTTTGGAAAATTCTTGTTTTTGTCTTACTAAAACAGATTCCGTTAGAAGATCAATATCTGTTTCCTCTCTGTGCATCCAGAAAGGTCCAGGACTTGTTTAGCTCAGTTTGGCCCTGGAGGCAGGGAAACTGCTAGACTATTGGACCTTGATAACAGTTGTCAAGTTAAAGCAAAAAAAAAGTTTAAAAAGTTATAAATTAAGTTAAAACAAAAGCCATTACATTTATGTAAATTAAAAAAGTAAGCACACTTCTTTGTCAGTGTTTTTGGTAGATGGGCTACATCTATGTAGAAAGAAAGTGAGAAAGCTTACTAAGCATAATGTCTTATTAGGACCAATGATTAAAAAGAAAAAAAATAAGCCCATGAATTGCTTTCTCTTTGCTGATGGCTCACTCTTTCACCCTGTGTCACTGATTTTACACATCAAAGTTTGGGTCTCCCGGAGTACTACTGCATATGCCAAAAAAATGTATAAAGCCTTTTCTGGCTCAAGAATGAGCTGCATAATAAAGTGCTCTTGAAGACTACAGGTAACTAGACCTCTGTAGCTCCTCATCTCTGCTCAAGGTTAGCAGGCTAAGTGTGTTGCTTGTGTTTATTTTCCATATACTAAGACAAATTTGGATCCGCTAATTGAAACATTACTTACATACTACAAACAGTGGGATTTTAAATGTGGTTTTCTTACTTCTGGAACCAAACCCTTAAGTTCTGGTTTCACAAAATATGTAGTTGTTTTATTTTGACAAGGAAGAGGAATGTGTGGAATAAAAACAGATGCTGTGCTCTGTCATTCCTCTCCTACCGCATGTTGGAGACAGTTTGAAATCTATTTATGGATTTAGACAGCTTCTCAGCCATGATGCTAGCAAGCAATGGGTTCATGGATATATAGACTGAGATATCACATTGGTTGCTGCTAGTCATTGTATCGATGTGTCAACATGACCGCCATATTGGAATGTTGTAGCCAGGCCTCCTTACAATTATATCATGGGAAGAGGTCTATCGGCTCTTACAGCTATCATAACTCACTGAACTGTCAATCTATTTTACAGCGGTTTGTGTTTCACAAAATTGATTAGTGACATTGATGTAGCCAACTATATACAGTATATATGTCATGACCTCAAGCAAACTGCTTGTGGTAGAAGAAAGATGTTGTCAACAAGAACATAAAAAACCAACAGATCATGATCTTGTTATTCAATTTTTTTGTGGATATTGAAATTTGAAAATGCGTGGTTTTTTTTGTATTTATCTTGAACATGTCTTTAAAGATGCATACGGTTTGTTTGTGAATTTACAATGGTTTTGTTAGCGACTCAAATGTAAAATGAATGATTACATAAATAAAGTGGTGTACATATGAAGCAGGAGGAGAGAGGAAAGGAAGGATACGTGAGTGTGAGATACAAAAGCAACACAGCTACTCCTCCTGTGCTACCACTGGGATTTCTTTTTTGTTTTGCAGCTTTGCCCTTTTCTCCTTCACCTAATCTCTCTCAAATATTCTTTCCAACTTTCCCACCATCCCCCTTCCCAGAGATGTGTTTATGGAGGCAGAGTCTTTGAACCCTGGCAGTCTTTATAGTTCAGAGGCTGTGCGGTGGCAGCTGCTAATGTCAATGCTAATGACGCTTTCCCAACCTTGTGCACACTCGGAACACCTCTGCACTGCCAAGGTGGCAACAGTCCTGAATTCTCATTTCAGAGAAGGCAGGTGGAGTGAAGATTTGGGGATGGTGGTACCAAAAAAGGAGTTGTTGTCTTTTTTTTTGTTGTTTTTTTTTTTCCAAAATGTGGGGCTCTATGAATTTATTCATGGAAAACAAAGATGAAATGAGACAAAAACAGCCCAAAGAAACAGAGTTGCTAAACTAAGAAGTGAGTAGAGAGGCTGCCTTCTTTAGCTAGCATGTCAACACCAAATTAGCATCACAGCTGGAAGCCCTAGGGACAGAAACACTGGGAAGCCCCTTTTTTTTCCCGCAAAAGAAAACCTGACAAGGGAAACAAAGCTGCAGACAGAGAGAGGGAGAAATCATAATGAGGACTGTTCTTATACAGAGTGTCTGCAGCTGTGTCCCATTTCAGGCTCTGCCTCTTTCGAAGGATGCAGCCTGTCCTTAAGAGGGCTGAAGGTCAGCAGGCTGAACCTGCACGTCCTCTCAGATTAAACAGTCTACAGAGGATTCACTATAGCGTCATCTTCAGTTCATGCCCCTCAGCACTCTAGACATAATCAACGATATGGGGTGCAGAGCACAGAGCAGAGGCAAGGTGTAGAGGAGGTTTATGTCACCAACATGCCCCAGGTAGGAGCAAAATATCTGACTGGCACTCAACCATGGTATTGTCTTCTTGCCAAGATCATGGTGTTATTTTAAGGTGCTTTTATACAGTTCTGGGGACTCTGAAACACAGAGAATGAGCTTTTTGTTTATCACAGGCCACATTCAGACTGCATCTCACTGGTTGAGCATTTAAAGGTCACAACAAATGAGGTCAAAAGTGAAGACAATTGAACTTCGTTTGTAATGGCAATGTGTAAAATCAGAGTGGCACGCACGCCCAAGGTAGCATAGCTGCAATGTTCGGTATCTCTAATCTCTCCATAGGAAAACCTACGCAAAGCAATTCCTCATGCCACTGTCATGACACAGGCAGTACTGGTAAAATCATTTGTTTTTAGATATAGGGGAATTAATTACCACCAAGCCTTCCATCTATCTACATTCCATGACATATACTGAATACCTTGATTGCCAACAACGAGAAAGGATGCAGGCTTTACATGAGCCCCAGTGAGCTTGACTTGCTTACCGCAGTCTCATCACTCATCCCCCAGCAGAGTCGTCTCCCCCGACCAGGTGGTATGAGCTCAGCCTGTCGTTCTCTTGCATTGCACAACCATGCGTTCAGCTCGGTGTTGGTTTCTTTAGGTCAACATACAAACCCAGATAGAAGAACCAAAACCAAAATAACCAAACACCTCAGGAATCACTGTAATGAGTTATAATTAATCGTCTGTCACCATCTCAACAAGTTTCTCACTATCAATAACACGTCCCGCTCCTCTCCTCTTTCTCACATCTCCTCCTTTCATTTCCCCTTGACATCACCTTCTTGGTGTTTGTCACACAATCAATAAGACAAATGTCAACCTGTGACAGTGACATTGTGTTCATGTCATGGGAGTAACCATGATTACCAATTTCCAACTTGTAAATCATTCACGTCCACATTCAAGTTGTTATTATGACTGAAAGCTCCAATATATTCAGCCTGGTGCTTAATTATATGAAAGTGCCTGAAAAGACAATTGCATTATGTCAAAAACAGTCTATTGTCCAAGTTTACTGCTCTGATTTGATACTATAATTGTTCCTGTATGGTACCATCTTAGTGAAAATGTAATTGCTTGAGAAGATTTTTTATAATATTGCAGCTATATGACATAGTTGCAAACTTATGACGTGGTTGAGTAGGAAAATTGGAGCTTTTACTCAAGGAAAACACACACAGTGCATTGAAGTGATATGATTCTCCAGCCATCTCAGTGTCCTTTTGTCTGTAGACCAATCCATGTCTCCTCACAGCTACACTACCTGTACCTTTACCTCTTTTTACACTTTTCTGTGCCCACTGTCATACTCTTTTTTTTTTCTCCTTACCCTTTATGTTCCCATATCCCCCTTCTCGTCACTGGCTGCTCTGTTCTGATTTGCTAGACATATGTTCAGACTTTCATATTCATGGGGTTTCATATGAAAAACTTGAATTCAATGTCAACTGCCGGCATCTAGTCATCTCAGGCAGCACATATATGTTAATTCAACTCAACCTCTTGTACATTGCTGATGCATATTTATATTTAGTCCATTTACGCTGTGATTTAACCCAGTTTTCTATTCCCATGTTGGCTCCACTGTTCTTCCCAATTAGCATCCAACACTAAATGGTTCTTAGTTAGCAATTAGTGTCCACTCCCACAATAAAACACTCCTGTAATAACTGCAGGTCTCTTCCATCTCTTCTGTTGAAAAATACATAAACACATCAAAGCAATTCAATTAGATGCCCACAAAAAACAAAACAGAGACTATAATATTAAGCAAATGAGGATGGAATGAGCAACTGAGCTCAGCTCAGATGAGTTCATTACAAACACTCTGGATTTGCACAAAGATCTGCCAGCAGAGGGCATTGACCACGAATTGCAAAGTAAGCTTTCATTAAGTGGTACTTTAACAAACAATACTTAGAAAGAAAGACAAATATACACAACAGTATGTAAACAATACAGTAGACACAAAGTGTAAAAATACATTTATTATATAGCCATCTTTAAAAAGTCCATTTCCAAAATGGTTTTCAAAATTTTGTTCTGATTTGGCCTTTTACAAACTTGCTTACTCTGACTGACAGCAGCAGCACAATCAGATTAAATTTTCAAAGCAGCAACAGTTCCTGCTCTGAGGACATTAGGTCCCTTCAGGCTGCACTGGGTGTTCACCAAGGATGGAAGTAACAAAGTAAGAATTACAAAGTCACATGAAAAAGTCATGATAATCCGTGTGAGAATGGAACAAAAGAAAGGTGTCAAATCAGCAGCTGCTGGAAGAAGCTGCTCGTGTGGAGCACAGATCTGCATGTCATTTAAAAAAAAGGAATCATTTAAAATGGCTTTGAATCACAGCACATACAGAAACATTAATGAAAGCAATTCAGGGTCACCATGCAGACTCGCCCAGTATCAGTGTTCTGTTTGATAGATGGATTCTATTGATGACAACATATTTTTCATTGCTCAAGTAAGTTCAGTAGATTGATGCCTTTTTAATGAAATGAGAGCAGTTTGAATTTGGCTGCCAATATTCAAGCATCCGACAAGCATTTCTTCAGAAATGCTTGTCGGATGATCAAACATCTCCAGAAACACAAGTAGCTTTTGTGTCAAGTTTTGTGTGTACAACAGAGTGCAACAATACCCATGCTTACCAGGAGAGACTGTATAAAAATATACACCTTTATCCTCATGTTTTAATGATTATCACATCTCAGCCTCTATGACTGTCGTCTTTTCACTCCACCTTCGAGTGTAGCTGTTCAGAACAACTATAATCACTTTTGCCGTCCGACGTTGTCACACAACACATCATTTCAGGCATCTTTTCAAGCATAACCCAGTTCTTACTGTGATCAAAAGGCATGGCTCAATCAATGAATCAATGATTAAACCATTTCCTTTTTCCTTGGTGTAAATAAAATGATTCTATACAGTTTTACTATAGTATGTCTCTGTCTCCACTTGCTTTTCAACCAGGGTGATCACTGGCAGTGAACACTCATGCCACAAAATATCCTGCTTTTGTCTAAACACATGAATGAGACAATCCCAGTGAAAACTGGTGCATTCTGTGTGATGCTTTCAGCTCATTCATTCTCAGTGTCCCGGCAGCATTATGTGTTGTCTGCTAAATTTGAGTCATTGTCTTTTATGCAGAAAATAGCAAATGAAAAAAGATCAAAACATCTGCACATATTTCAATTGCAAAAACCCTATTTACTGTCAACAGTGTGACCAAAAGCTTAGACAATAAATTGGGTGTGCATATATTTTCCTTTTTTTTCCCCTACGTTTTTGAATTTTTTGACTTTTTGGAACCAAACATAACATTTGTTCAACACTTGAATGAAAACATTACCTTTGTCTATCATGTGACTGTCCAGCCTTCATGTTAAGTAAAACATGTCAGTTCTGGAGAATGTGGAATAGGTAACTCGGGAAAATGTGGGACTGAAAGTAGGAGCAATTTTTGTTGCCTTTTGTTCATTTTTATTTTATTTTATTTCACACATATAAAGATAAAACACATGAATGAAATATAAAAAGTATGTGTGATGGTGTGGTAGAAATCTATAATGGCTTATATGAAAAGCACACCCAAAAGACATACAGAAGGTAAAATACAAACATACAAAATCACCAATACATTTTAAATATGTGTTCAAAAAATTGCACCATAAAATAAGTGTAAAATTATTGTTAAAAAAATGCAGAGACCAGAGTATTGCCATATTAACAGTATGAACAATAACAATAAAGGTCCTAATATGGATCCTTGTGGTACACCATATTTTATTGTATTTCTTTTTGACTCATGACCATCAATAAAAACACATTGTTTTACTGAGCCACTCATAAACATTACCATGAAAGCCATATCTATACATTTTTGAAAACAAAATAGCATGCTTAACAGTGTCAAATGCTTTCGAAAGGTCTAAAAATATACTTATTGCATATTCATTATTAACTAAAGCTGAATCAATTCTATCAGTAAGTTCTAAAAGTGCGATATAAGTGATTTTTACAGAATCCAAACTGATTATTGTACAGAATATTGTATGAGTTCAAGTGTTCCAGGATTCTTTTAAATCTCTGAAAAACATGGCAATATTGAAATTGGACGATAGTTTGGAAAGGATCCTGGATCACCTGTTTTAAATGATGGAATAACTTTAGCCATTTTTAGGTCAGAAGGTATGATGCCAGTTTCCATGGATAATGGAAAAATGATAATGAAGGGTAATGATAGGAGTAATGACTCTTTTGATTAGGGAGGTGCAAATTCCATCATGACCTGGAGCTGATTTTTTAAAATTCTGATATAATATCATTCACCTCCTTAAAGTCAGGCAGATCAAAACTACTAAAAGGTGGAAAAGAACCTTTTATATAATCTAATGGATTAACTTTTGTATCAACTATCTTTTTGGCAAGAGATATACCAATACTTGAAAAGAAATCATTGAACCCACAAGATATATCAAAAGGATCAGTGAAAGTAAAACTTCCATCTGTAAAGGTTGAAGGCAATTGTGAGGAGGCTTTTTTTCCTTTGTAGTAGCTGATTAATAAGTTTCCATGTAGCCTTCAGATTGCTATCAGATTTTATAAACTGGTCTCTGAAGAACCTTTTCTTGGCTGTCCTAAGGAGATGAATGTATTTGTTTTTGTACTACTTATAAATAGCTAAATTTATGGGAGTTGGCGATGAAATATTTTCTGTAGAGTTTGCTTTTTATTATGGAGGACTTTTTCAATCCAGTAGAAAATAAAGCATTGTTATATTTTCTCCCAGTATCAACAAGTTCATGATGGCTGTCGTTTCACCAGAAGTTCATTGATTCGATCAAACCAGTAGCTGGTGTGATAGCCTGCAGCTTTTGGTATCAAATTGCTTTAAAACACACCTGGTCCAAAACACACACACACACACAGGCACACACGTACACATATGTACACACACATGTAATTTACAACATGCAGTGTAGAAGCTGCTGCAGCAGACTGATCTTCCCACATTTTAACGAATTAAAATGAAAGAATACATGTTGTTTACTTGTTTACCCTCACTTTCCTAATTGGTTGCACTTCATTTCACAATTTGTGCAAACACATTGATTAAGGACCAATACACCTGACACATCAATGTGGCAAGTGAAAATCTTTAGGCATGCTTATAAATTAGTATGTTGACAGCTTCCTGTTGAAAATCATTTGGGTGAATGATTATAAAACAAGCAGTGACCTTTAAGACGGGTGATTTTCTATATTTTTCTTATCGTCAACAAATCTCATGTGTAGACCCAAACTAACGTTTTATTGATCTACTAACAAATATTGTGTGTGTATCCAAAGTCTGATATATCTTATATCTGTGTCATACAGCTTGTTAAAAACACATCGATGAATCACACTGTTGCACTGGGCGACATGTTCCTTTATTACCATGAACTCATACACTGTAGTTTATTTAGACTCAATGCCACACAAACCGTCCTGCTGCCAGAAATACTCCCTAGACCACCAAATGTGGATTAATTCACTGCTGAAAATAGTCCCCACAAAATGCACTATTACCTCCTGTTTGAGTAACGTTTGCTGAAAACTACAGTGCCCAGCTGTTTTCTGAAATTCCCTTAAACCTTAGTCTACCAATGAGGTTTGAGGGTAGACAAGTCGGACAGTATTGAGAGACAGATTGACATATTGTTGGTTTTGGTCTTTTCATGGAATTTGTCACAATGACAACAAACATAGAATAATGCAAATCTTGTCCTTTGAAGTTACTGAGATTGCATAACCAGCCATGTCCTCAAAAACAACCCGATATGATGCATTTTAACTCTCTCTCTCTGAAAAATATAAACTATATGTAACTCGTTTTCAGAAGCAATTTACATCCTCTGAAACATTTTTAATTTTTTTGACGGCTTACAGTAAAGCACATAAACGAGCCATACCGTTGCACCAGGTTCATTGTAATCAACATGACCAGCATGGTTTATTCTTAGACAACTGTGCGACTCCACATTCAGCGTCTGAACCACAGCTCTGTGTCAGGCGTCACTGAGCACGCCCAGGCATGTTACCCATATGTCACCCATTACAGCAGTGTGACTCTTTCATTTGTTTTTAATAGTTTTTAGACAAGATTAGATCATTCTGGCACAGAGGAATAAGATATATCTAACATGTTCTAAAGGGACCCTTCTTCACAATGAGTAATTTCACATCATTTTTATTTGTTCATGATTTTTTCACATTGCATTTGTTGCAAATATTTTTGCATGGTGTTTTTTGTAATAAGTCAAATTTGAATTTACTTTGTAATGGAGTGTTAATGCTTTTGCTCGAGTGAAGGATGTGAAGGCTTGTTCTGTCTCTGCAAACATTTTTATACACAGGTGAGGTGCACAGCAAAGGTCTGAAAATAATGATCACCCTCTCAATATAGGCCACATTAGCATCACATTAACATTTAGGAAGTGTGTGTGTGTGTGTGCGTGTGTGTGTGTGTGTGTGTGTGGGTGGGTGTATGTGTGAGCCAGGGTTAGAGGAGAAAAGGGTCAAATTTTTTTCTCTACTCCCTCCATCCATCTCTCTTTCTAATTCCCTTGAAGTGGATGTCCTGTACACTCCTCATTTTCTTCCTCTCCCCTTTTCCTCCTTCATCTGTCTATCTTTAGCTTTTATGTGTCTCCTGGCACAAGTAAAATCAGTGCAACACAAAGAAACACTTCCTCTGCTTTTCCTTTGCCTTTTATAAGACAAACAACTACCACCATAAATGAAAATCAGTTGTTTTCAGAGATGCATTGTGTAGGATTTTTCCCAAAATTCTCCTTTAACTCTGGTATATTAATATGATACTATATATTAGCAGAATTAATAAGTTAAGGTTGTGGAAAAGATTAGGTCATGTCTTATGTGGACATTATTGTTTTTATTACATTATTTATAACACAACAGCTGCAACAACCAAAAACCTCCAACAGCAGCCTCTTATATACCCTCGCACTAACTAATTGATGTGGATTGAACCTCCAGTGGGGTGTACTATATACAGCATGCATGTAAACAGACAATTAACAGACAAATATATTTAAAATTTATGTGGTGCTGTTCACAAAATACCGAGCAATTAAAGAGCAAACCCCCTGCAATCAAATGGAGGTTGTGGATCATGTTGTTTTTGTTTGTCCAAAATGAAAGACAGTTATTGGATGGAAACAATTATTAAAAGGCCTGGAAAACTTTTTCTTGATCAGTTTCTTACTATGAGCATGTAAACATAAAATGTTTCTTACAAAAAGTCCCCTGGCAGATTTTTTTTACATGTGTCTTTACATGCAAAAATGTTTTTATGCTTCTTGGTGTATCAATAAAAACAAGATGTAACAAAGAACAATGGAAACAGACTTAGTGAATAAATCATGACATACATGAAACATGTGACTTCAACGTCCACTGAAGCTTCTGCTCCACTGAAGAGATGAAAAATAGCCGCTGACGAAAACATCAGATCTGCATGGAGTCACACAGATCTGTCAAATTCATACATAAATGGCATTTTTCCATCATGTTTTCTACATTGTTTTTCACCATTTGAGGTTTGACTGGCATTCTTTTAATTATGTCATCTTGTGCACTCTTCTTGACAACCCAACTCTAAATATTCACATGACAGCAATGGATGAATGCATGTTAATGCTAATTTTCTTAATTTGTTTAAAAGTTGCTCTACATTTGGATGGAAACCTGGATTTGAACCTGTGCTCTTCTCACTGGTATAGAAGTGGGCCTAGCTCAGATGCAAAAAGGTGATGTCACATACTTCTATGCACCAATCAGAATATGGCTAAACTTGAATCAAAATCTAATACATAAACAACATTATATATGTTACATATAACAATGTTTGTAAAAATTTCAACTGATTGTTCTTATGTAATCATAAATGTTTGATATTATTGAGACTTAAAAAATAAAAAAAAAATAAACCAAGTTTTCAGGGGTTTTAAAGGTTATTATTTAACATATGGAGAAGACATGGAGGCATACAAGATACAGCACTGATAAAAAGGATATAGGAACATTAGTTTAACATTTGTTGGCTCTGTTGCAATTCACCATTATGTGAAGATGATTTATAAATCATTTTGCCTGTGAATGAGAAAACAGGTGAATAACCAGGTAAGATGATACTTCCATATCCCCAGTGTGTTAACAATGTTTAGCATACCTTTAAACAATAGATAAAATCTCCATCTCGATGGTGAATGAGCTTAAGGAGGCTTAACCTCCATTCCAGCTTTTATTTCTGGAAGGTTTTCTGGAGGTTTTCAGCAAACAAAGCTCTGATAACTCACTGTACATTACTGGTGAGGGCCAAAGCTGAGCTACAGTACATTCATCAAGTGAACAAAAACGCCACTTCTTAATGAACGACAGTATTGTTGTGTGTCTGCCGGATGTGATAACAGGTTATTGTTTTGCTAACATTGCAATCAGAAATTGATAAGCTGATATGTCATTTCTGCATGTCCGTTAGTTTGTTGTCGCTTTTTAAAGGAACACTACTGAAAACCTATTTTTGGCATCATACGGCTCTGAAAAGTTTTTCACTTGCTCCTTCATGAAGGACAGCAGCTACAATGGATTCCAATGGTGTTTCACTTTCAGGATAGAAAAAAATATCAAAACATCCATAGAAATATAGCTTCAGTTAGCCTGTGCTGTCTGTTGTTCCTGATCAGCCACCGTTAAGCCAAAAGAGGGTGAATGTCATCACATAGGATTTTGGTGAAGTATTCCTTTTAGACATTCTGTTAATACATCTTTAAAAACATAGCTGGGGATTGTATGGTTAAAGAAGCAAAGTAAAAACTCAAAAAACAAGATTTTTAAATGTTATTTATGTCTTTGTTTGTGCTCTTTCTTCTTCCTTCGTCTCACTTCTCTCCCCTTGAAGAGTATTACACCTCCCCTCTCCCCATCCAGCTCAAAGTCACACTCCAGCCTGATACATATAAACACACTCACCAAGCAGGGGTGAGTCAGAGTGTTTATATCAGTGTGATGAACTATCCTTGTGTGTCTGACTGACAGCTTCCTCGCTGTCAGTGAATGTAGGATTAATGGAGTACAGTAAGTGGCCCTGGGCACTGCAATATACTGTATATATTTATATTTCTGTGTGTGTGTGTGTGTGTGTGTGTCTTTCCTCACACTGTGGCTGCTTATATCATAGACTGCTATGGACTGACTGGATTACCAGCCAGCTGCTGATGATTCAAAAGCAGGGGGAGCAGAGTGTGACAGCTGAAGCATTTAAAGGAAAATGCCGGCAAATTTGGGAAAGGTCTTCTCTAGAGTCCTATGAGAAGATCAGTATGAATTTCAACACTTGTCCAGTACAGAGAGAGGTGCAGGACATGTTAAACCAAGAATGGAGGAACGTGGAAACTCTGTCAAAAATAAATAAATACGTAAATAAAAATAAAAATAATAATAATAAGTCACCCCTCAACAGCAAACTGTCAGAAACAGAACAAAACAAAAATCCTTCACCCCGGCATCCCCTCCAGTTCCTCCTGGGGGATCCCAAGGTATTACCAGGCCAGAGGAGATATGTAATCCCTCCAGCGTGTTCTGGGTCTGCCCCGGGGTCTCCTACCAGTTGGATGTACCTGGAACACCTCTAGAGGGAGGCGTCCAGGAGGCATCCTAACCAGGTGCCCAAACCACCTCAACTGGCTCCTTTTGATGCAAAGGAGCAGCGGCTCTACTCCAAGCTCCCCCCAGATGTTCAAGCTCCTCACCCTTTCTCTAAGGCTGAGCCAAGACACTCTCTGAGGAAACTCATTTTGGCTGCTTGTATCCATGATCTCATTCTTTCAGTCACTACCCGAAACTCGTGGCCATAGGTGAGGGTTGGAACGTAGACCGACTGGTAAATTGAGAGCTTTGCCTTGAATGGAGACATGTTTTCATTCTCCAGTTGAATGGCTTGATACAAGGACTAACACTAGACAACAGATAAATATTAGTTTTTAAATTGTATTTGCTGTATTATGTGGATGGAGAAGGTTTGTTGGTGATGTTTTAAAACACTGGAGTATAACAGATACTCATTCTGAAGTACTATGGGTTAAATATCATATTTTCAAGAGTGTATGTGAATATACTCCACAGTGATTTGGTCAAAAAAATTACAGATTGGGCCTAATACAGTCTATATTAAAAACTCCAAAACATGTTTATCCACCCTTGTGACACAGGTCTACACATCTGGACCAGATACCCTCCTCATCTGTGAGACAGATTACTAGTAGTGTGTGTTAACATAAATTAATCTATACATCCATTCTGCAGCACTGTACCCACCAAATAAAACAGCTGGGAACTGAACCATTACTACTATCCAACTATTGTTAAGATAAGGAAATCAAATGTGGCTAACTACCAGCCTGGTCGCCACAATAAAACGTTGGCACTGTACACTTCTGCAAACCACACAAACGTTGAATATCTACGTCTCAACACGTGATATACGTAGCATATTAACATGTCAACAAAACGTATTATGTCAACATTTCAACAAAACGTATCATCTCAACATTTCTAAAGTGACGTAGTTTACATGTGATCTATATGAGTTGATCTATCCTACATAGGAGGAGGAGGGGCTGCTGGATGGTTAGTAAGTTTGGAAAAGTTGAAAATCAGCAGAGAACACGGTTCAAGACCACCTCGAAACTGAAACCAATGTCCGCTTCCCATTTCAACAGACAAAAGCGGGTGAGATGTCAGGACATTTGCAGCCGTTTTTCTGGTGAGAAAACCGGCTTTTTTTAGTGAGACATTGGCCGTTTTTATTTTATTCTTTATTTTAACCCACACCATGATCTTTCCCTAACCCTAACCAAGTGGTCTTTGTGCCTAAACCTAACCAGACCTTAACCACAGTGTTGTCACACCATAAAACATCATTATTCAACAGGTAGAAATGTTAATATGCAACGTTTGTAGAAATGTTGATGTGATACGTAATTCACGTGTTGATAAGTATATATTCAACGTTTCTGTGGTTTGCAGAAACGTTCAATGCCAACGTTTTCTTCTGGTGACTGGCTTGTAACTACAGCTATGGGTGTAACCTGGCCTGGGCATTCAGAGCTGTAGCTCCGAATATTTTTTCTTTACCCCTTAATAATTCTCCACTTTGAGAGGTTTGTCACTTAAGAAGACGGCAATGTTGTAATTATGTATCTTTGGTGAACAGAACAGAGGCAAGACCAATCAGAGAGAGTTTACAGGAAAATACATGGAAATACTCCTGTCTTATTTGCTGGCAGGTCTCTGTCAGTTCTTCAATTGATGGGGTTACTATGCCAAACGCTAGCTCACACAGTCAGTCAGTGTGAGGACAAAATGGACATACAAAGATTTTTTACAGGTAAAGGGGTTAAAGCTGAAGCAGTGGCAAAACATCCTCTCACGCTGAGCCAGGAAAACAAGGTGTGTAAATGTCTGTCAGAGTTCCAAGTTACGTGAACATGAAATGAGCATGCATTAATTTCTCCTCCATTGTTGTTGTTGATAGATAGATAGGTACCTTTATTTATTTACTATTGGGGAAACCTATTGAGAGCAACGCTGTCATTCACAACGGTGCTCTGCAAATACACAACCAAACAAGTCATATAACAAAAAGTGTAAAAAGTATAGAACCAACAATCTTATACCAAACATAAATACAGCACAAACACAAGACAAATGACTTATAAAATACAAAAGAACAAAAAGAAAATGACAGTAATATAAGTACATTACACAGGGATAAAACAGACACATTAAGAAACAGGAGCATCCATTATATAAAACATCGTCCAACAGAATCTTAAAATGTTCTAGGGATAAAAATTTGTCTTATTTAAGGGAGTCCTGAAGCTTATTCCATCTATGAGGAGCATAGTAGGTGAATGCAGTTTTTCCCACTTCTGTATTCATATAATGGATATCCAAGGTTCAATCATGGACATTCTTGTGAATGGGTATGGTATCCCATGTTTCTAAGTCTTAAAAGTGATGATAAATAAAATGGTAACTTATTTAGGACAGCTTTATATATAAAAACAAGTTATTCAGCACTTGTACATGTAGGATGTGACAGTTGGTCTTTGTGGTATTTGTCCAGCACCTCCTCCACTGTGATTGGACGGCTGGGTAAAAAGTGACAGTGACAAGCGTAGCATTTTACCCAGACTTGAACATTTTTCAACTCTCGGCGACCAAAAGCAAAACGCCAAATGTGCAGCACCCAGCGCAGAATAGACACTCAGCACCTGGTCACACTGCTGGCATTTGTAGCATAGTGTAAATATGCAGTGCTCCCATTGCAAACAATTAAAAAAATATGCTGGCCTCAGGTATAAACACTTTGGTGTACACACTACCTTAGTCTCTGTCCCTTCTCCTTCTGTCTGCTGTCAGTGCCAGACAGTCCCAGCACTAGATGAATGTAACTGGCTGGGCATCTGGTTTTTATGGGTGGGCATTTGGTTTTTTATGCCCCCCCAACATGGACAAACATCAGCCATGCTTTTATACAATAATACATCAACAATCACTAATGACTGCAGTTTAATTTCATGACTGTTGTGGCACCAAATAGTCATATAATCATTATAAGCCCATAATGAAGCATACATATACAATACAGAAACTGCTTCACTAAATTGCATGCATAGGCATGCTTACACACACACACACACACACACACACACACACACACACACACACACACACACACACACACACTAATGGATGAAAGCAAGCCCTTTGCCTAATAAGTTCAAGTGCCATAAAGTTGACATTTCCACAATCATAATAGGGAGCACTAATGTCCAAAACAAAACTCATACAACACTGGCAAGTGAAGACTGCATCAGTGTTTCCCATTGATTACCTGGACTGTGGCGGTCCACCACAGTGTCTTTTGTCCCACCACAGTTTCATAACTAGCATAACTAACTACTAGCAGCTGCTACATGCTAATCTAACCATCACGGTTCATCAAGTTAACACAAAGCTGCAGCTTCAGTATGTCACGTTTCACCAATAAGGAGAGCAACAAGTTTATCTCAGAGCTGACTGTGAGAAACACTGCTGCATGCATCCTTCTGTCCACTGGCATAAGTGGTGCAAGCATAACAATATTGCATGAATCAATCAATAAGCACAGGTGTTATAGTCCGTTCCTACCTTTAAAACGTCTTCCTCCTGGATGAATTTATTATAACATAAAAGGTGAAGCCTCAATTCGCTCTATGATTGTCTGGACAGCCATGTGTAGAAACTCCTTCAGTTGTTCAGGTCAAAGCACTACGAGGGGATTAAAGAAATGATATCCTTACTGGAGAGCCTCAACAAGGATGTAAGTACATTTCTTACTTTAAAATAATTTGAGGCAATAGAACTGCCTTTCCAAATCCAGTCTATGGATTTGTAATGTTCTCAAAATAACTTGTGTATGTATTTGAGCACTTTCTGTCACTATTTACTGAGGCTTTAGATTCTATATTGTCATTCAATTTTGTTCAAATCACCAGAATGTCTTGTGAAGTGAGGGGGTTATATTATATATATATCTATATATAAAGCAAGGAATCTCTGTAAGTATGTAAGTTTGTCCTTCGCATATCTCAAGAACCATTCATCCAATCTACTTCATACCTAGCAGGTGGGTTGCTGGGGAAACAAGGAAGTGCACTGTTGATGTGTGAAGTTAATTGGATGAGCAGTTCTTGAGAAAGATTTTTTTTTTAAAAAACTCATAAATAAGATAAATAATGTTGATTTGCTTCTTCTTCTGCCCGTGGAGTCAACGAACAGAAATACAGACAGCGCCATTCTGCCATTGCAACCCACACTGTGGTTGGAGGTGGCATTACATCAACAAAAAAACAACAACAACAAAAAAACTAGCTGTCATTTCCCTGCAAGTGTGTATGCACAGCTTAGGAAGTAAATGTTTAAAATAGCATTTTTAATGACTTTAAGAGACTTAAGCTCTACTATTGAACAGTGTAGTGCTGCTGTGAACGAAAATTGGCATGTATGTGCAAGACTTAGTGCTGGATGTCTCGGGCTTGTTCAGAAATATATAAAAATACCTCATAAACAACGTTGCTTCTACAGTGTTGATTTGCTTCTTCTTCTGCCTGTGGAGTAAACAAGCGGATATACAGACAGCAATACTCTGCCATTGCAACCCGCATTGTGGTCAGAGATGGGATTACATCTGTACTGATAAGAACAACCATAAAGAATGAATTGATAAAGTTTAGAGAGTTAAGCTCTATTCCTGTTCCTCACACACAGGAACATTGTATGTATGTTGAAGACATAGTGCAGGATGTCTCAGGCACGTTTTGAAAGGGCACTACAGTTCATCCAATCAACTTCTGCTCAACTCAAAATTGTAGTCTCCAGATATTCTGCATGTGAGGTGTTTAGGGAGCATCAGTAAATTGTGGCATCTACCGATAGCCTGCATTTGAGGTGTTATGGGTAAATGGGTAAATTATAGCATCTACCGCTAGCCTGCTTCACAGGCGTTTAGGGAGCAATGGTAAATTGTAGCATCTACCTATGAGAAGCGTTTAGGCAATGGGCACAACTCTCTCTAGTTATTGAGAAATTGGCCCATTCCGAACAGGCACGTTTTGAACGGGCACTGCACTAGTCAATATATAATAATATAATAATAATAATAATAATGAGGGCAGCAGCATTGCAGGGTCTACCATGGTACATGAAGGTGAATCCATCTACATTCATGTCTAAGGTAAGTGGCAAAATGTCATTCAAGAAGATCCAAAGAAAAAATCATAATTAGAAGGGTTAGACTTGTCATTATATGCGTCCTGTGTGTATGCACTATATGGCAAAGCATCTCTAAAGCACAAGTCCCTTTTTTGTTGTTTTTTGTTTGTTTTTGCATGAAGCCAACAGATCCTGAAGAGGATGTCATCGAGGGAATGGTGATTGAAATCCTTTTAGTCGTTGTAGATATGAAGGAAACCCCACCCGGCTTCCTACAACAATGTCGCCCTCGTGATCAAGGAAAAGATTGTCATACGTCACCTATGTGATATAACCAACACTTCTTTGAACCTGATGGGACTGCTGTACATGCTGAACCTTGACCATCCAAAAGACTTGGAATTCATTTTTCATGTTCTGACTGATCTCTATTGCTCCGTTTGGAGGAAATATGTCTGTAAGACACTAATGTGTATTTTGAACAGAGTGGACATATGAGAAATGTTTGAAGTATGTAGTATGTAGTAAGTAAGTTTAAGGTTCTAATTCACATTTGAGCAAGTTTCTCAGTTAGAGAGATCAATTTTTTCTACATATGTCTCTCTGCATTTTACTGCAGCAACTCTGAACACTCACTCTTCTGTTTAACAAGTCACTTAATTAGAGAGTTGTTTTTTCCCCCAAAGGAAGGATGCTCTTCTTTTTACGTGAGGGACACAGTGTAATTTCAGTTTTTGAGCAGCCCTGAGCAAGAGCAAGGATGTGTGAGAGGGCGTGAAGGCTTTTTTTTTTGTCTACATGTCCCAAAGGAAGGACTTTTTGACGTGTAAAGATCCATTGACACACTTATTTTAATTTTTAAAGCAACACTGAACAACCTCTGTCTGAAACACGTTGTTTTAGCTCCTGTCTCTTTAAGGCCCCCCTCCCGATGAGCCCACTCTGTTCCGGAAGCTGCCCTTCGCAAGACTTCCGCAGGCTGCGGAGGCTACATCAACAAACCATGAAAGAAACCATAGTAGTAGGATTTCACTACTTTTTCTCATTATTCACTTGAAATGTCAACTTCTCAAATCCATCCGTACATGTTCGAGCTGAAATCTGATCCAAAATATGAGACAACACAACACATGAAAAAACCTAAGCAACAACCTTAGAAACAAAGGCTACAGGATGGATGGCCATTTATGGGCATGTGTGATGAGCTGATGTCAGCTCGTGGACAAGGTAGAAAAAAATGCTGTAAACAAAGTGTTCACAGTTGGTTGAAGCTCTGGCTTTTGACTTGCAGGCAGCATTTCTACATTTGTTCACCTCAAGTTTTGGAACTTTGACCATGTTTAACATTGGACATCAGAACAGGATATAAATAACAGAAAATCACAAAAATGTGTATATGTCCCCTTTAATGACATTTGTTGTTCTTGTTGCATGATGGGTGGCACATCTAGTAATAAAATCTTTGTTGTCCATTACCTGCGATGTGTCAAAGCCATTCAGCTGGATATGAAAAATTGTACTTAACTTTTGTTAAGTTTACTTTAACTCAAGTTTTGTGTATTTTAAGTTAAAAACATTTTTAAAAAATACAAACACACAGAAAACTCAACTACAGTGAGGTTCAACTGACCCAATGTTGCTTTCTTAAGCTCTACCCAAGAGTGCAATAAAAAAATGTATACTGTGTGTGTGTGTGTGTGTGTGTGTGTGTGTGTGTGTGTGTGTGAATGCATGTATGTGTGTGTCCATCTTCTCCTCTCTCTTCTCCCTCCCAGTTTTAAGCCCAGTGCTGAGCCACTAATGGAGGACAAGCCTGTTAGAGCAACACGCCACGCTTTACTAGCAGCACACCAGGGACACAGCCTGCTACACACACACGCACGCACACACACACACGCGCACACAGACAGAATGAAAAACTCACACATATTCATGTAAAAATATAACAAATAGAAATACACCAAAATACAGAACACATACACACAGATGAATACTCAGGGAAACAACAAGCACTCCGTTTCCATAATAGGCGACTCACAAACACACACGCCAAACACTAAACACACCCTCACACACATCCCAGTAGACACCACCACCATAGCAACAGCCTGCAAACAGCTAATCTATTCAGTGATGCAGCAGTCGTCTCTCAGGGTGAGCAGAGCCTCCAATTATACCTTCATTTGTTCGTCAGTTGTTTTGAAGTCAGCATGAGGAGCAGCAGAAAGGCAGCTCTACAGTTTACAGTTTAAAACAACATCAGACCTCAGCATCGCGCCTCAGACATCATACAGCACTGCTTTATGCTGATTGGTTGGTTTGTGTGGTTTGTGAAAAATGTGGGTTTTTACAGTGGTCACATAGTAGGAATATGGTGGTAAATTTTTGACACTAATAGACGCAGGTCGCCAAAACTCTTAACCTGCAGTCTGTAACCTTGTCTCACAGCATCATCAAGCACCACTATGTTGGCAAACAAAGATTTCACCACTTCTTTCACAACTGTCAACGTTCGTCTGAGATAGCCCAGTTCTTAACAGTATATTGGCCACAAAGGGGGTCAATTATCTCTTCCAAGCTTGGACACAAAAATGGACACAGTACTGCAGTGTCTGTAATAAACTCAGTGCTGACAGTCTCTTCCCAAACTTAAAACTAACTTGTTATCTGAAATACATCGTTCTATACAGATCCTCTTGGAACAACTCAAAACTCAGGACTAATTTTAGTATTACTTAAGTGAAATTCTTAATTTCTTTCAATTTATTTAAGGTCTCTTTCTAATTTTAAATGCTGCTGTTTTGGATGGTTGGATTCTTAATGAAAACTTACATCGAGCCTTTGATTTCTTAAATGTGTATGTCCTAGACGTAATGTTATTTAAAGCTCCGGACAATGCTCCAGACATGTTTTAGGACATAAAATTCCTCTGCTCGGAATTATAAATTGTGTCTGACATGTTTTTTTTGCACAAAAATGTTCAGTAACCTTGTTTAAAATCCTTAAAATGACATCTACTTCCCTCTCCTTTTGTACCACCATCACTGGGTAGAGATGGGTTTGGATGACGACTGCCTTCTGTAGGACTTCTAATGACAGCTCCAAGGATGGGAATGCAGGGTGTTTTGGAGGAGAAAAACAAAGCCCAGGCGAAATTTATTTCTGCCTATGGCACTATTTTGGGCCCCAGGGTTATACCATTATTTATATCACTCAGATGTAGCAAACTAGATGGTGAAAAAAGGGAATAGAGAAAAGAGTAGAAGGAGAGATGCTATATGAGAAGAAGGAAGGAGGGTTTCAGAGACACAGCAGTGTGTTAACCGGAGCCAACCATGGCAAATTGGACCAAATTTTCCGCCTGTGCGATTTCAATACACAAACGCGGGCGTACATAACCATGCTTAATAAGTGCCGGGCTAATTCATTGTATAATCTCCTCTAAATTAATATGTTAGACACAATTGCCTGGTAATTAATTCCTGTCACAGCATATCCAAATGAGAAGATTTATTCGGATCTGTCAATCATAAAACCCTGGAGCCTGGGGCAGATTATTCCCAGCACGACGTGATGCTATAAGGGTGACGATATGGTTATGTGTGGTGGTATATGTCTGGTATGTATAAACATCCATTACCCGGGCCTTTAAAGAGCCTGTGACGAGGGCTGGTCATCAAATGAAGGTCATTGTGATGACAGCATGAAGGGAAAGGCAGCAGTCTTTTGTTTTATGGCTTCATAAAGAACATAATGTCTCCACGGGCTCTTCAACCATCCAGCATCCACCTGCACCATTCAGTTTCATGGGTTTTCCTTTCCCACACTTTGCTTTCCCCTTTATTGTTTCTTTGGATTCCCTTTGGCTAAAACTGTTTCTATCTGTTCAATTGAATTCTCAAATGATGAGCATTCTCTAACAGCAGTAAGTAAACTGTAAACTCATTACTGGTAAATGGAGCTACACAGCTAAATGAAGACCATGAAGATTTCTAAACCTGAGATGTGCAGTTTTGGAATGTGAAGTATACAATTTCCCCAAATGTTGTGGTTTATTTGATGTCATTCTTTAATGATAAAAATATTTCTTTTTGATACATCTTCACCAGCACAGTGGATAAATCCTTTATCTAAACTATCAGTAACACCACATAAAAACATTACATGTAAAGAAAGCAACTTAAGTATCCACATTTTCTTGCTTTTGTATTAAGTGAGAAATGGTGTGTTTTTTCAGTACAAAGTTTAAAACTTTCAGCATCTAAAACATGTTTTATGATTCCAGGTAAAGCTTTGAAACAGATAACTGCAGGAGCATGGCTATGAGGTCATAAAACACAAGATTTGAAACCTAAACATTCTTTAAAGGAGGGAGAATTTACTGTACATTGATTGATATTGCTGACATTAATGTAAATTACTGGACAATTTAACCTCTCCTCAAGCCTCTAAGAATTATTCAAATAAAACAAAGAAAACCTGCTCATAACCCAAAAACTGACCCCACACTTGACCTTGTCTGGTCCATTCAGGCTCCAGCCTGATCCAAAGCTCAAAACCTAGATGTAAAATGTTAAAACACTTACTCTTTCTGTTTGCTTTCCAGTCTCTCTTGTGCACACAAGTTACAAGCCTGTTCATGATGAAGAACTAAGTAACTCTTAATCCAAAAATGTTTTAGTAGCTCACATCACAACCCTGTCCCCCAAAATTATGTTTATATGCTACTAATTTGCAACAGAAAATATGTTTTGCAGGAAACATGATGATGTTTTCTATCAACATAATGAGAAAATGTTGTTATTAACGTATTAGGCAAGTACTGAACACATAATGAAAATGTTCAGTAATAATGTATTTAATTTATTTTCCACCAAACTATCTGATCTTGCAGTTCAATATAGTGTAATGTGTTGTTATTTAACATTTAATCCAAACCACAATCTTTCATCAATGTTAACCAAAGTGCTTTTGTTGCCTAAACATAAGCACAAATTAGACTCAAGATGTAAACCTCAGTCTCTGGTGCATTGGTGTGCCTGCCATCAACCTCTTCCGTTTAATTTCATTGTTGTACATAAATGTAGCACTTCATTCACTCAAAAAAAGACATTGCCTGTGAATATAATCCAGGCGGGAATTACGTTTGTCAAAGTAACGCAATTGGGAAAACAATGTAATAGTATATAAATGTAATTTCTATGAGACACGGTTGCACACAAAGCATTATTTGGCTAACAAGGCTGCAGTGATTCTGCTATAGAGACAGGAGCAGAGCACAATAATCAATGTGTCAGTTAGTTTCACCCCTATTTAATTGTAACTAAGTTTGAATTTCTCCTGCTGTGACTATATCACACACACTCATACACACACAGGTTTGTGCAGCTATCCTTCTTAGGACATTGCACTGACTTCGATCCATTGTAGACAGCTTAACCCTAACCCTAACCATAACCCTAAACCTAACCTTAACCCTAAACCTAACCTTAACCCTAACCCTAAACCTAACCTTAACCCTAACCCTAAACCTAACCTTAACCCTAACCCTAATCCTAACCCTAAACCTAACCTTAACCTTAACCCTAAACCTAACCTTAACCCTAACCCTAACCCTAACCCTAAACCTAACCTTAACCCTAAACCTAACCTTAACCCTAACCCTAAACCTAACCTTAACCCTAACCCTAACCCTAACCCTAAACCTAACCTTAACCAGGACCTCAGAAATGACGTTTTGCCTCATTAGGACTGGGCTTTGGTCCCCATGAGGACTACTTGTCCTGACAAGGTCAGTGTTTATACCAAAAAAGGTCCCAAAGAGGTAACAAAAATACACACACACAC